>NC_053022.1:121758088-121996060 GCF_003073215.2 Triticum urartu
CCCCTAGATACGTGGGACCTTTCAAGATCGTCAGCAAGAGAGGCGATCTCGCCTATCAACTCGAGCTTCCTTCAAACTTTGCAAATGTTCATGACGTGTTCCATGTCTCTCAGCTCCGAAAGTGCTTCAAGACTCCTGACCGCACCGTCAACTTCGAGGACATTGAGCTCCAAGAAGATCTCTCTTATCATGAGCACCCCGTTGCTATTCTTAAAGAGACTGAACGCAAGACTCACAACAAGTCAATCAAATTCCTCAAAGTCAAGTGGTCACACCATTCCGACCATGAAGCTACCTGGGAACGTGAGGATCACCTCCGTTCTGAGTACCCGGCGTTCTTTCAGTCCTAGATCTCGGGACGAGATCCTTTCGTAGAGGTGGAGTGTTGTAACACCCCGGATATGATTTTCCCAATATGTACTCCAACTCTTGCCGTTTCCGGCATTAAGTTATTTTATTTTCTCGGGTTTGGGTTTTGTCTCCGTGTGTTGTTATCGTTGTCATGCATCTCATATCATGTCATCATGTGCATTGCATTTGCATACGTGTTCATCTCATGCATTCGAGCATTTTCCCCGTTGTCCGTTTTACATTCCGGCGCTTCGTTCTCCTCCGGTGGTCATTTCTACCTTTCTTTCGTGTGTGGGGATTAAACATTTCCGGATTGGACCGAGACTTGCCAAGCGGCCTTGGTTTACTACCGGTAGACCGCCTGTCAAGTTTCGTACCATTTGGACTTTGTTTCATGCTCCAACGGTTAACCGAGGGACCGAAAAGGCCTCGTGTGTGTTGCAGCCCAACACCCCTCCATTTTGGCCCAAAACCCTCTCCATCATCTAGAGCGTTCGATCACGATCGCGTGGCCGAAAACCGCACCTCATTTGGACACTCCTAGCTCCCTCTATGCCTATTTAAAGACACCCCCGAATTTCTCCTTCTGCTTCCTCCCGAAACCCTAGATCCACTTCGTCCGCCGCCGCCGGACAATTTCTTTCACCGACGGACATGTCCGGCTAGCGCCGCCGCCGCCACATGGCGTCCTCCCGTTGGTCGCGCCGCCCTCGCCACCGCATCGCCTGTCCCCGCCGCCGCGCGGCCCGGGAGCCTGGAGCCGGCCCCCGCGGCCCGCTCCCTTGCGCCGCCCGCCCGCGCGCCTCTTCTCCCACGCCGGTGAGCCTCCAGCTCCGGCCGCCGCCCGCCATCGTCACCGGCAACCTCCGCCGCCCGCCATCGCCACCGGCGACCTCCGCCACCGCGAACCTCCGCCGGCGCCGCCCCGGCCACCGGCGACCGCTGCCTCGTCGTGTCGCTCCGGCCCCTCACCGCCCGGATCCGGCGCCCCAAGCCCTCTCCGGCCGGCCTCGACTCCGTCTCTGGCAAACCTCGTAGATCGCGCCGGCCAGATCTGGATCCGGATCCCGGCTGGGTTGACTTTTCTGCCCGAAACCCTAATTATTTGCTCATGTTCATCATGTCGTAACTCCTCATCCGTAGCTCCGTTTGGGGCATATAGCATATCAAAATGTTCGTCTCAGAGAGCGCATCATTTCATCTCATTGCATAATTTTTATTTGAGTTCATCTTGATGCCCGAAATGCTATTATAAGAGTGCTATTTGAGATAATTGTCAGATCTGCTGCTCCAATTAGATATTTGTCATTTTTGCCATGTTTGTTGTGTGCATGATATGCCCCAGAGCTCTACATGAGTTTTGTTATATGTTTTGCCATCTATCCAGAGGTGCAACCCATGTATTTTTGTGATGTGTGTGGTGACTAGCACAAGCTTGCAAAGTGGAGCATTCGTTAATGCTGATTTCAGGGACTTAGCATTTCCACTAAGTCCTTGAGCTGTTTATCTCATTCTGCCATATGTTCATGTTGATTCCTAGTGATCCGTGCCTCTTTTGAGGATGATCAGTAAGGATGTTTTGTTAATCTTGTAGTGATCTATCCATCCATGTATTTTTTTGCAATTATGGAGCACTCTAGCTTGAGTCAATCGAGTTCTACTTTTGTCATTTTGTGAATCTGGGAAGATTGTCTACTTGTTAGCGATTTTGCCGAGGATGTTGTATTTGATCCGTGCATGCTATGTTATTGTTCTTGCCATGTCTAGCTTGTATTTTGTGTATTATTGATGAGTGTATGCTTAGATTGTCATGACTTGCTCTGTAGTGAGTGCATCGAGCTCGTAAACATGCCTACTTGATATCTGTTTCAGCATGTTCCAGTTTTCACCAAGTCTGAGAACTGATTATGTTTTTGCCATGTTCACATGCTTGCAATTGTATTTTCTGATCCCTTTTGGCTCAAGGTCACTAAGGGACTTTTGTTAAGCTGTTTGAGTAGCTCCATGCCATGCTTTACTTTGCCATGTTCAGGTCTTGTAGCATATTGTTTTCATGCTCCAAAGAGTGCTACCTGATCTGAAATTCCAGACAAGTGTTAATTGCACTAAGTCTGAAATCTGTTTGCCAAATGCATGTTTGCCATGCTTGTTTGAACCTGTTAATGGATGAATTGGCCGTAGCTCAGTGCTAGTATTTTGTTAAGCATCATGAATGGATCCCTGCCATGTATTTTCATGCCATGTTTGGGTGCTGTAGCAGGTTCATCTTGTGCATTTAGATGGCTACTTGCTGTTAATCGCAGAACGTGGTCATATTTGAATTGCTTGCCATTTCCAAACCATAACTCCGATTCCGGCGTTCTTTATATCGTTTTCAAGCGATTTCATTTCATATTTCCAGTGGCACACTTGGATTTCCAAGTTGAGGCCAGGTTCATTCATTCCTCGTCAAGTCTTGCATATGCATCCCATATTGCATCCCGCATAGCATACCATGTTTGCATCATGTTGTTTGAGTTTGCACGTGGTTGATTGTGTACTTGTTGATTGTTTGTCTTGTTTGGGTAGAGCCGGGAGACGAGTTCGCTAACGAGGAGCCCGTTGAGTTTGCTTTCGAGGATCCAGTCAACTCTGACAACTTTGCAGGCAAGATGATCATACCCTCGAAATCACTACTATCTTTTCTTTGCTAGATGCTCGCTCTTTTGCTATGCCTATGCTACGATGCCTACCACTTTCTTATCATGCCTCCCATATTGCCATGTCAAACCTCTAACCCACCATGTCCTAGAAACCGTTGTTTGGCTATGTTACCGCTTTGCTCAGCCCCTCTTATAGCGTTGCTAGTTGCAGGTGAAGATTGGAGACCGTTCCTTGTTGGAACATTATTTACTTGTTGGGATATCATTATATTATCTTGTTATCTTAATGCATCTATATACTTGGTAAAGGGTGGAAGGCTCGGCCTCTCGCCTAGTGTTTTGTTCCACTCTTGCCGCCCTAGTTTCCGTCATATCGGTGTTATGTTCCCGGATTTTGCGTTCCTTACGCGGTTGGGTTATAATGGGAACCCCTTGATAGTTCGCCTTGATTAAAGATTTTCCAGCAATGCCCAACCTTGGTTTTACCATTTGCCACCTAGCCTCTTTCCCCTTGGGTTTCCGGAGCCCGAGGGTCATCTTATTTAGACCCCCCCGGGCCAGTGCTCCTCTGAGTGTTGGTCCGACCGAGTAGACTGCGGGGCCACCTCGGGGCAACTTGAGGGTTGGTTTTACTCGTAGGATGTCTCATCTGAGTGTGCCCTGAGAACGAGATATGTGCAGCTCCTATCGGGATTTGTCGGCACATTCAGGCATTGTTGCTGGATTTGTTTTAACTTGTCAAAGTGTCTTGAAGAACCGAGATACCGAGTCTGATCGGAACGTCTCGGGAGGAGGTCTATTCCTTCGTTGACCGTGAAAGCTTGTCATGGGCTAAGTTGGGACTGCCCTGCAGGGATTTGAACTTTCGAAAGCCGTGCCCGCGGTTATGGGCAGATGGGAATTTGTTAATGTCCGGTTGTAGATAACTTGAACCTTAACTTAATTAAAATGAATCAACTGTGTGAGTTACCGTGATGGTCTCTTCTCGGCGGAGTCCGGGAAGTGAACACGGTGTTGGAGTAATGCTTGCGCAGGTTGTCCTCTAGTTACTCGTCCGCACTTTGCCTCCTCTTCTCGCTCTCTTTTGTGAACAGGTTAGCCACCATATATGCTAGACGCTTGCTGCAGCTCCACATATTTTACCTTGCCTTACCTATAAGCTTAAATAGTCTTGACCGCGAGGGTGCGAGATTGTTGAGTCCCTGTGGCTCACAGATTACTTCCAAACAAGATGCAGGGCCTAATGATTCCATTCCAGATGACGCGCTTGAGCTCAAGTGGGAGTTCGACGAGGACTCACGCCGTTACTACGTGTCTTTCCCTGATGCTCAGTAGTGGTGCCCAGTTGGGGTGATCGGGACCATGTCGCATGTTGGGTTATCTTTTATTTTGGCGCCGTAGTCGGGCCATGAGTGTTTGAATGTTGTATTGCTATTTATGTACTTTGATTGACGTGGCGAGTGTGAGCCAACCATGTATCTCCCCTTTTATTATCTATATTACATGGGATGTTGTGAAGATTGCCTAACTTGTGACATTGCTTTCAATGCGGTTATGCCTCTAAGTCGTTCCTCGACACGTAGGAGATATAGCCGCATCGAGGGCGTTACATGTTACACGGGTCTTCGACGACGGTAGTGGTACATGTTGTAGTCGTTGTAGTCGAACTTGATGGGACATGGGTGTTGTGGCACTCGTCGCGCTTCGAAACCGAAGTGGTACTAGGCATCGGTGAACGTTCGAGGGACTTGCATATCCGAAGGGGTACTTGGTGATCGGCGGACATCGTGGTACTTTTAGGTCCGGGTCTTGGCGGTACGGCGATCATAGAGGTACTTGGCGATGTTTCCATGAAGCAACAAACGAAGCACCCGCAAACAAAAGCAACCAGTGCCCCAGTGTTCTGTATGAAGGTCGATGCACTTGTGGCCGAACAGAAGAGGAAACAAGGCATCCCGATGAAGCATGGAGGCGGCGCCAGGGGCTTGCGACGGGGTCGGTAGGCGCGGGAAACAGCGGGTCGACAAGGTGGCGAGCGGATCCTAGCGGATCGAGGGGTCGCCGGACCTAGTGTTTCCCGATGGCGGCGATCTCCGGGGTGCTCTGGTGGTTCCCCATGGGGTAGAACAGAGAGCGAGAGAGGTAAAAGGGAGAGGTACAAGAGAAGGAAAAAGAACAACGGCGCATCGACGGGACCTGCTGGCGAGGCGTTCATCTCCTCGAACACGACGAGGGGGATGCGCCTGTAGGTGAAGACGAGAGGAAGGGTAGGCGACCATCGTTTCCTCGCAACAGTGGGGCGACGGAGAACAGAGGAGCTCGAAGGCGAGCGATGCAAGGTGCGGGGGGGGGGGGGGGGGGGGGGGGGGGGGGGGGGGGGGGGGGGGGGGGGGGGGGGGGGGGGGGGGGGGGGGTTGCGGTCGTCGGCCTCCTGGCGAGGTGAAGGCGGCGACGCGAGTAGGAGGGAGACTGCAGGGGCGCCTGGTCGCCGGGGTTGGGGCTCGGGCGAAGCGGCGGACGACGACGGCGGCCTGCTAGACGAGGCGGCGGCTGCGAGGTGTCGAGGAGGCAAAGGGGAACGGGATGCAGCAGAGCAGCATGGGGATCGAGCGTGAGGTACGCACTCGCTGTCTCCTGGCGGTGCGAGGGGAAAAGAGAGAGAGAGAGGAGGGGGTTGGGTAGGGTTAGGACGGAGTGGGCTTAGGTTAGAGCAGGGGAGAGGCTGGCTGGGCCTAGGGATGGATGGGCCGGCCTGCCTGTAGGTCTGCTGGACTGGCGATGGCCTAGGGCGCGGCCCAGGTAAGCTGCTGCTGCTGTTTCTTTTCTTTTTCATTTTCCTTAGGCAGAAAACAAAGTGGAAAAGCACAGGGTAGAGAAAGAGGAGTTTGAGAATAAAAAAATATCCTCAAGTTCCTAGAGTTTTGGTGGATTTGAATAAATTGCTCTCGGCATTTTTAGAGGTAGAAAAATATATTCAAACTTGGGTTATTTTTGAACCTAACCAAATCAACTTCAAAAGAGGTGAAAAAAATGGCAAAGGAATAGGACATGGTGATTGAATGTTGATGCAAAGGTGAACATTAAAAGAGAAGGGAATGTTGCACTTGTCAAAAGAAGGAAGTAGAGGGAAGGAGAAGGTGATGATGCAAGATTCATGCATGGAACATGCAACAACATAATATCTATGGGAAATCACACCATGCACACGATGACATGATGCAATGCACATGATGCAATGATGAATGCAAAGAACCAAACAAATCACACGACGAAACCCGGAAACCCTGGAAGGCATCTGAAGCTCTGGTCTTGGGGCGTCACAACACTCCACCACTACGAGAGGATCTCGTCCCGAGATCTAGAATGGCACCGGAGGGAAAACGGAAGAGAAAGAGAAAAGGTACAACTAAGTTGCTTCTTTGACAAACGAGTGAAACCAAAGAACCTTGAAAAGTTGAACAAATTGAAAGAAAGAATACAACGGAGATGGACGAAATTGAAAACACTCCGTTATAAAAGAGGAACAAGGAAGAATAAATTTGTATAGCACTCCGGTTGGAAAGAGATGCAAGACTTGATAGGATCAAAAGGACTTGAGCAGCGGGCACACACTCTGTTTAAAAGGAAAAGCATGAAAAGAACATCATTCGAGATGATGAGAGAAAAGAGCAACATCACAACGCCTCCGGAAGAAATGAGAGGATGGAATGGAATGAATGGAGGAGACAACAAGATCTTGAGAGAGCATGCTTACAACAAATGCTGGAATGGAGTTGTTGGATTATCAGCAATGAAAAGCATAAACTTGATATGGTCTTATGGAATACATCTCAAAATTATGAGGTGACAACCTGCCACTCACGGAACGATTGGATTGATATCAGCAAGGAGACGAGAAACTTATTTCACTGGGAGGATAAATGAAGAACTTGGGTCAATTATACGCCTCACAATAGCAAAATCCTTAGGGAAAGCTTTAGGTGAAACATAACCCAAGATAACTCCAACGAAGAGGTTGATGGATTTAAAATATCTCATTCTTGACAACATGTTAATCATGTAACATGAAGGGAAAATTGTCAAGAAAGACATAACACCATCTCAAAAGATAAGTTAGGAAGAATTGCACTCCGGATTGCATGAAGAAAACAATACTTGAGCTCCTCTGAAAAGAATCTTGATGAACACTTCGAGAAGGGATTAAATCCTTGATGAACCATCATGTAGAACCTTCATGAAGAACTCCGGTAGAAAAGAATGATCAAGCGAGAGAAAAGAAAAGTTGAAAACACAAGGTGAAGACTTGCAATGATTAGGTGGATCTCCATGGTGAAATAATTGACAAAGGCTGGACCTCCGGGAAAATAGAAGATGAAACAATTGAAATCAGGAATTTGATGAGCCTCCGGAATAGGGAATTGAGTTCACTCGATGAAACAAGAATATGAATTACATTATGCTTATCCTTCATCAGTTAAATTGATGACAAGAAACGTATTTGGCATACTACTCATTCTCGTAGAAAGGATTAAGATAGATATAGCGTCAACTTGAGAAGGACTTCAACGAACCACCGTTGGGATTGGAACAACGAATAAATTGATAAGATAAAGAAGGAAGAGAAAACTTGAACGAACCACCATAAGAATAGAAAATGAACGAAGAAAAGAGAAGGAAACACCGGTGAGAATTAGAGAACGAATGAAGATACTTGAGGGAATTTAGATACAAGTGAAACGAAGAGATCATGAACTGATTAGGTAATACTTGAATGATGCGCCGGTAAGATTTAGAGAAAGAGAACTGAAAGATGAAAGAATAATTCTGAGATGATGGTCTCCGGAGAAACAAACTGAAAATACTCTAAATTACTCCAGATGGTTGAAAAGAATTCTCACAATCGAAAACAATTATGAGAGGAAGACACGAAGCTAGCACCATGAATCTTGAAGAGAATGGAGCAAGATTAAAGAGAAACTCTTCTTCAGTCTTCAAAATCCGAGAATGATGACGGGAAACATCACCAAGAATTGTTTAGACACTCCGGAAGAATCAAAAGCGAAGAGGTTGAGCCAACGATGAAAAGAATTTGAAAGATCTTAGAGAAGGACATTTGACTGATGGTAATTCATTCTTACGTCAAACTTCGAAAAGAATTTGAGAAGCTCCGGGAAAATTAGAAGAGTCAGGTAAGATCCTGGGAAAAGACCTGTGGTTAGGGCCCACTCAAGAGAAACACCGTTGATGATTTAAAATATAGATTGCGCCGGTTGATTTAAATGGCTTGAATGAGATAACATTCTCGAAAGAGCTGGAACGAAAACAAAGTGGAAACACGAATCTTCGAGATATCTTGAGCACTTCGGAACAAATGAATAGCAGGAAGAGGATAGTTGAGAGGTGCACCGGCATGAGAAGGCATTTAAAATGAGGAAAGGATATGATCAACAAAGCTTGAATTGGTTCCACCGGAGAAGAAAAAGAATTAAGAATGATGAGCGTGAGGCTCCGTTAGAATCTTCATGAGCATCACCGGATAAGAACATGAAGGAAGAAGAATGGAGAGACTTCATAATCAATAAAATGGATACTTGATTAAGAAATCTTAGTTCTCGAAGAAAAAGGGTGGGAGGGAGGGAAAACAAAGTCAACTTGAAGACGGAAGAAACGAACAACGTTGATGAAAAAACTGAGATTGGATCTTGCGAATGTTGAAATGATCGGATCCACTTGAAGAGAGACACGCCGGTTGAACAAGATTGGCATACCAATCTTGATTATCAAGAAGGATTAGTATTCGCATAGGAGTATGAGAACACCGTTTGGGGAAGGTATGGAATCAACATTTGACTTCGAAGCAACTCGAATACCACAACTCAAAACAAAACAAAGGATTGGCTTGCATAATAAGCCGGAACAAACATATGATAGAGATTTCGTCCGAAGTTTTCGTGGTGGGGCCTACACGGGCTCGATCGTACAGCACCATCATGTACAAGGTAGTGTACATGACATACGAAGCGTCCCCGAGTCGGCATAGCCAAGGACTCTTTCAGACACAACGAGACCACTGTAAAACCAACCGTGGATAGGCGGACCACTAGACGTCGAACCCCAATTTCATATCATACATCTGTCGGAAAGATATCCTAAGATCTACTTGAATTCCCACTTATAAACTCCCGAAACTTTCCGGTTATGCAATCATGTGTTGGGGATACAGGGGAAGCATAATATCTCACCCAAACTAACAAATCCTACATCCAGCTGTATCCATCCTTCAACACATAACCAAGAAACCTTCAGAAATCGTTTACCTCAACCTTCGAAAAGCATCCGTTATACGAGTTATGGCAATACTCCCGCCCCAATACTTGGTGGCGTCGAGGTTATCTCACCAACAACTGAATAAAAGAGATTTTTGATGTCGGCGAAACTCAGGTATTCCAGAATTGCAACGATAAAATTCTGACGACAACACCTCGGAGCTCAACTCCCTGGGACACTGCCACAACCCCTAAATGTCAGGAGGCACCAAGAACAATGTTCTTGTCACAAAACCATTGGAATGATTCCAAGATACCCGCGTGATCCTAAATTTTTTTAGTGAAATTTGATAAGAGAAGAGTCAAAACTCTACGTCAGGATGCCTCACCAGAGCGACGAAGGGACTGAGGAGTAAAAAGAATTCCAAACTCTCTGATATATATAATCCTAAATGACTCAAAACATTTTTCTAGACTCAACAATGCCAACGATTCGATCAAGCACGGGGCTCCTAAGGTCGGGGAAGGCTCTGATACCAATTTGTAACGCCCTCGATGCGGCTATATCTCCCATGTGTCGAAGCACGACTTAGAGGCATAAACGCATTGAAAGCAATGTCGCAAGTGAGGTAATCTTCACACAACCCATGTAATACATAAGGGAAAGAGATACATAGTTGGCTTACAATCGCCACTTCACACGATTACATGAATAAAGCATTACATCATCCAGATACAAAACATGGTCCGACTACGGAACCAAAATAAAAGAAGACTACCCCAAATGCTACATAGATCCCCGATCGTCCCAACTGGGCTCCACTACTGATCAACTGAAAAACGGAACGACATAACAAACACAAACTTCATCGAGCTTCTCCTTGAGCTCGGTTGCGTCACCTGCACGGTCTCATCGGCACCTGCAAGCTGGTTTTGGAAGTATCTGTGAGTTATGGGGACTCAACAATCTCACACCCTCGCGATCAAGACTATATAAGCTTATAGGTAGGGTAAAAGGTATGAGGTGGAGTTGCATCAAGCGACTAGCATATCTGGTGGCTAACATACGCAAAGGAGAGTGAGAAGAGAAGGCAAAGCATGTTCGAGAAACTATGATCAAGAAGTGATCCTAGAACAACCTACGTCAAGCATAACTCCAACACCGTGTTCACTTCCCGGACTTCGCCGAGAAGAGACCATCACGGTTACACATGCGGTTGGTGTATTTTAATTAAGATCAACTTAAGGTTTTCTACAACTGGACATTAACAAATTCCCATCTGCCCATAACCGCGGGCACGGCTTTCGAAAGTTCAAATCCCTGCATGGGTGTCCCAACTTAGCCCATCACGAGCTCTCACGGTCAACGAAGGATATTCCTTCTCCCAGGAAGACCCGATCAGGCTCAGAATCCCGGTTACAAGACATCCTCGACAATGGTAAAACAAGTCCAACAACACCACTTGAATGTGCCGACAAATCCCGATAGGAGCTGCACATATCTCGTTCTCAGGGCACACCGGATAAGCAATCCGTACAACTAAAACCAGCCCTCGAGTTTCCCCAAGGTGGCGCTGCAAGGGGCTCTAGTTTGGACCAACACTCGGAGGAGCACTGGCCCGGGGGGTTTAATAAAGATGACCCTTGAGTCCGCGGAACCCAAGGGAAAAAGAGGCTAGGTGGCGAATGGTAAAACCAATGTTGGGCCTTGTTGGAGGAGTTTTATTCAAGGCGAACTGTCAAGGGGTTCCCATTATAACCCAACCGTGTAAGGAACGCAAAATCAAGGAACATAACACCGGTATGACGGAAACTAGGGCGGCAAGAGTGGAACAAAACACCAAGCATAAGGACGAGCCTTCCACCCTTTACCAAGTATATAGATGCATTAATTAAATAGGAGATATTGTGATATCCCAACAAAATATCCATGTTCCAACAAGGAACAAACTCCAATCTTCACCTGCAACTAACAACGCTATAAGAGGGGCTGAGCAAAGCGGTAACATAGCCAAACAACGGTTTGCTAGGACAAGGTGGGTTAGAGGCTTGGCTTAACAAAATGGGAGGCATGATAAGCAAGTGGTAGGTATCGCAACATAGGCATAGCAAAAGAGCGAGCAACTAGCAAGCAAAGATAGAAGTGATTTCGAGGGTATGGTCATCTTGCATGAAATCCCGCAAGGAAGAAGAACGAGTCCATGAAGAAGACAAACGGTCGTAGCCAACTTATCCTCACAAACACAACATTATCGGATCCAACCCGAAGAAGCACACCGGAAAGAAGCAAACAACATGGTAAACAACCACGACATAAGCATGACATGATGCACAAACAAGTATGATGCATGTCCGGTTTAAATAGGCAAGGCAAGAGGTGAATCATATGAAAACTACACAATCTAAACAATTTAAATGGGGCCGGATATAACAAACAACAAATCCGGTATATCCCCATATGCATTAGCAATTTAATGCAACAATAATTTAAACATTTTAATTGTTGTAATCATGATGCGGATGACATGAACAAGTTTATGCAATTTTATGAAAAAGTTGACATGATGATGATCTGGGGCATTTGGTCGCCACGACGGAAAGAAAAGGGTGTCATGGTGGCGAAAATGGAAATGGTGCCACAGCAATGTTCCGATGATCTGACAACTAGTTGAGATGCGGGTGCAAGAAACAAATGTGAGATGTGCAGAATGTCAAAGATGTAGGGGGAGTGATCCCGGATACCGGGTTTCCCACGTATAGGTGGCAAGGAAACGAGTGACAAAACGGACACGGTGCGAACATGGCCAAGCAGGAGCATATCATACAACACATCACAAGCATTTGTCCACGGGCGTCGTTCTGGCGGTTATACCTTACAAGGGAGCATTCTCAGAGCGGTTCGAGTTCGTAGAGGAAGTTGTTGTTCTCGCGACGGTAGTGGACGTAGGGGTACATGGCGACGGTAGAGATACTGGCGACGGTAGTGTTACACATTTCTTGTCAAAATTACAACGGCGGTAGTTGTACACGGTTCATAGATGTTCGAGTCTTCCGTAGAGGTACTTGACGCATGCGTTACACGGGTCTTCGACGACGGTAGTGGTACACGTTGTAGTCGTTGTAGTTGAACTTGACGGGACATGGGTGTTGTGGTACTCGTCGTGCTTCGAAACCGAAGTGGTATTAGGCTTCGGTGAACCTTCGAGGTACTTGCATATCCGAAGGGGTACTTGCCGATGGGCGGACATCGTGGTACTTTTTGGTCCGGGTCTTGGCGATACAGCGATCGTAGAGGTACTTGGCGATGTTTCCATGAAGCAACAAACGAAGCACCCGCAAACAAAAGCAACCAGTGCCCCGGTGTTCTGTATGAAGGTCGATGCACTTGTGGCCGAACAGAAGAGGAAACAAGGCGTCCTGATGAAGCATGGAGGCGGCGCCAGGGGCTTGTGATGGGGTCGGTAGGCGCGGGAAACAGTGGGTCGTCAAGGTGGCGAGCGGATCCTGGCAGATCGAGGGGTCGCCGGACCTAGTGTTTCCAGATGGCGGCGATCTCCGGGGTGCTCTGATGGTTCCCCATGGGGTAGAACAGAGAGCGAGAGAGGTAAAAGGGAGAGGTAGAAGAGAAGGAAAAAGAACAACGGCGCATCGATGGGACTTGCTGGCGAGGCGTTCATCTCCTCGAACATGATGAGGGGGATGCGCCTGTAGGTGAAGACGAGAGGAAGGGTAGGCGACCATCGTTTCCTCGCAACAGCGGGGCGACGGAGCACAGAGGAGCTCGAAGGCGAGCGATGCAAGGTGCGCGCGGGGGGGGGGGTTGCGGTCGTCGGCCTCCTGGCGAGGTGAAGGCGGGGACGCGTGCAGGAGGGAGACTGCATGGGCTCCTGGTCGCCGGGGTTGGGGCTCGGGCGAAGCGGCGGACGACGACGGCGGCCTGCGAGACGAGGCGGCAGCTGCGAGACGTCGAGGAGGCAAAGGGGAACAGGATGCAGCAGAGCAGCGTGGGGATCGGGCGTGAGGCACGCGCTCGCTGTCTCCTGGCGGCGCGAGGGGAAAAGAGAGAGAGAGAGGAGGGGATCGGGTAGGGTTAGGAGGGAGTGGGCCTAGGTTAGAGCAGGGGAGAGGCTGGCTGGGCCTGGGGATGGATGGGCCGGCCTGGCTGCAGGTCTGCTGGACTGGCGGTGGCCTAGGGCGCGGCCTAGGTAAGCTGCTGCTGCTGTTTCTTTTCTTTTTCATTTTCCTTAGGCAGAAAACAAAGTGGAAAAGCACAGGGTAGAGAAAGAGGAGTTTGAGAGTAAAAAATATCCTCAAGTTCCTGTAGTTTTGGAGGATTTGAATAAATTTCTCTGGGCATTTTTAGAGGTAGAAAAATATATCAAGTTTGAATTAAATTCAAACTTGGGCTATGTTTGAACCTAACCAAATCAACTTCAAAAGAGGTGAAAAAATGTCAAAGGAATAGGACATGGTGATTGAATGTTGAGGCAAAGGCGAACATTAAAAGAGAAGGGAATGTGGCACTTGTCAAAAGAAGGAAGAAGAGGGAAGGAGAATGTGATGATGCAAGATTCATGCATGGAACATGCAACAACATAATATGTATGAGAAATCACACCATGCACATGATGACATGATGTAATGCACATGATGCAATGATGAATGCAAAGAACCAAACAAATTACACGACGAAACCCGGAAACCCTGGAAGGCATCTGAAGCTCCGGTCTTGGGGCGTCACAGTAACCCAACCGTGCCATCGATTATGGCGCTTGGGGGACAAGCGAGTTTTACCAGGCTAGTGGGGACGCATAGTTTCGTCCGCCCATATAAAGGGATAAGGATTTACCTTTTCATCCACGCCTTCTTCCTCCTTTGCTCATGCACCTTCGCACACTCGAGCTCCAGCACCCAAGTTCGCATTTCCCACCTCGACCTTCTCCAACCATGTCCGGAGCGGGAGGCAGGTGGATGGTCTCCTCCGTCACGGAGGGACATGTCAAGAAGCTGAGGAGAGCCGGGTACTTGCCCGACGACATCGCGCACCGGCTCCCAGAGGAGGGGCAGCTCATCCCCACCCCCAGGCCCCATGAGAGGGTAGTGTTCCTCACCCATTTCCTCCACGGACTGGGATTTCCTCTCCACCCATTTGTCCGGGGGCTCATGTTCTACTACGGCCTGGATTTCCACAATCTGGCCCCGAACTTCATCCTCAACATCTCGGCGTTTATCGTCATGTGCGAGGCTTTCCTCTGCATCAAGCCCCACTTCGGCTTATGGCTAAAGACTTTCAATGTCAAGCCGAAGGTAGTGAGCGGCCGCCAGGCGGAGTGCAGAGGCGCCATGGTTGGAAAGATGCCCAATGTCACATGGCTCGAGGGCTCCTTCATGGATACCATAAAGGGGTGGCAATCGGGGTGGTTCTACATCACCGAGCCGCGTGACCCTACATGGGTAGCGGCCCCCGAGTTCCGATCTGGCTTCCCCACACGGCTCACCTCCTGGCAAGAGAAGGGCCTGTCCTGGGGTAGTTCGAGAGAGCTGACCGGACTCCAAACATGTATTCAAAACATGGTGAACAAGAAGCTCAAACTCGTTAACGTAGTCCAGGTAATGCTCCACCGCCGGATCCTCCCGTGCCAACAACGGGCCTTCAACTTGTGGGAGTTCGACCCGGCGCAGCATCGAACTCTGAACAGGCTCTTCGACACAACTCACGAAGATGCCTGGAGGGTGCTGTTCAAGGGCGCCGAGGTCCCCCCTCCCATTACTGAGGATCGCGTATTCAGCGTGAAGCGCCAAGACAGCGCGGTAAGCTGCTTTACGTCTTACAGGTTACTTTTTCATAGATTGACTCCACGCGGGATCTAAACTCCCGTACCTTTGATAGGACTGGCAGGAGACGGCCAGACAGATCGACTGTCTGGATCCTTTGCCCGAAGGCCCAGCAGACGCTCTTCTGGCGAAGATGCTGATCCGGCTCCTTATACGGTGCCGGAGAAGACCAAGAAGGCCAAGGGAACCCGAAAGAGTTCCCGACGCCAGGCATCATCGGACTCACCGTCCGAGGACTCTACGGCGCAATCCTCCTCCGAAGACGAGGAGGCAGAAGAAGATGCTCCCCTCCAGACGGGGGAGACAAGAAAAGGAAGGCCGCCCCAACTAGGGAGGCCTAAGGGTCCAAGAAGTGGAGGACTCTCCTTCCGGACAGCTCTACCACCGCCGCCGATGGCGAAGACGAGTGGCTGCCCAGGGCTAAGCCCTTGGGGAAGTCGTAAGTATTCGGATACCAGAGTAACTCATAGTATTCCTTTGTCGCACTACTTCACCTAACGCCGAAATATGATTATGCAGGCCGCCCCGAGCCCGTATCGATGTATCATCGGGCGGCTCCCTGGGCTCGTCGGATATGGATAGTGATCCAGTCCCGACCGCCACCTCCCCTCATCCTGCGGACGATGCCGAGGTGCTGTCTCACGAGGCACCGGGGCAAGGGGAGACAGTCCCGGAGGCGCCTCAAGGCGGCCTCCCGGACTCTAGGAGCCGAGGGGACAAGGCCCCTAAGAGCTCCGAGTTCGGCCCTCAGCCGAACACCGCACCGGAACCTCCAGTGGTTCCGGACTTGGGCAGGCGGCCTCCTTCTAAGAGGGGCGAGACGCCTGTACCGGTGACCTCTGTCCATCCAGAGGCGCCGGACAATCTGCTGGAAGCGCTTCACAGCGCTTCCATCGACGAGGAGCACCACACTATCATGAGTGCGGTGATCCAGAAGGTTCAGTCTGCCAAGAGCGGATTGACTGAAGCCTGTGCCAGCCTTCTAACAGGCTTTGAGGTAAGTGTTTAAAATATAGGAAAATATTACCGCATTGACAGTAGCCCCTGATGCTCTATTCAGTGTTCACAAAGAAAAGCCGAACAGAGGATCAAACAATATCGCAGGAGTCTAATATGAGTATGTCAATATGCATATGCAGGCTTCGCTGCTGGCGTCCGCCGCACTGACTGCGGAGGTCGCCGTACTGAAGCAGGATCTTAAAGGGTCCCAGGATGAGCTCGGCCTTGCCAAGAGGCAGCTTGGGGAAAACAAAGGTAAGTAGTACCTATTCTGTGGATATGTATAAAAAGAGTGCGATTGCAAAATGACAAGATCATCATGAATTTTCCAGGGGCCACGACCGAAGTGGCGAACCTAAAGCAAGCACTGTCCGAGGCCGAAGATAAAGCGGCCAAGAAGCGCACCGAGCGAGAAAAGCAAGAGGCTCAGGTGGGAGAGTTGCAGCAAGAGCTCCAGGCTCTTGTGACGAAGCATGAGGCGTTGGAGCTTGACTCGAAGGCGCGAGAGTCTGAGCTTGCCACGGCGCTCGAGAGCGCAAAAAGTGCCAAGGCCAAAGCCCAAAAGGCCCTCCAGGAGATCGACGCAATGAAGAAGATAGCGGCGGGTAAGGCATTCTATATGCAAAGCAAGCATGTAAAAGTAAATTACCGATTACTTACCCAAATCCGGAGCTCTCCAGGAGCATTCGTAGATTTGCCCCGCATCGTGTCGGATGCCGCACAGTTTTACTAGGCCGAGGAGGGAAGCTCAACGGAGAATTTGTTCTGGTCTCAGTATACTAGGACCGAACACCCGATGCCTCTGAGCGACCAACTAAAGCAGCTGGTCGAGTTGCACAAGGCGGCCGAACATGCCATGAAGGGCCTTATAGTCCGGCTGTGGCCTGGCGATGCCCTTCCGAACAGCTACTTCGGCCTAGTGAGGCGGCTTGTGGATGCCTGCCCACGGCTAGAGGTCGTCAAGCGCTCTGTCTGCATCGAAGGTGCACGCTGGGCTTTCGCCCGTGTGAAGGTGCAGTGGGCCAAGCTAGACGCCGTGAAGCTAATCAAGGAAGGGCCGCCGTAGGGCAAGGAGCATCGCACCCCCGAAATTTATTATGGGGGTATCCTGAAGGGTGCCCGTCTTGTAGCGGACGAATGTTCAAAGGATGTAATATTTGGGTAAACTTGCTTGTGTGATCCTGTATGATGAAAACTTGTTTCATATGCGCTATGCAACTCTTGTGTGAATTTAAAATATTACCTTCTATTTGGCTGTTTATCCAATCTGAGAGATGGTTAATCCTCGGCTTCTGCCCCCGTGCCACGAGTGCTGGGGTGTTCGGGATAAACTTGAGCACTCTTGTTCCTATGTTTGGCTCCTTCGAGGGAGGTGCTCAGCACAACGAATAAGGCAACCGGACTAATAATGCTTTATCACTCTCACTTAGCCATAGAATTCTATAATTTTAAATTTCGGCGAAGCCCTGGTATTCGGAAGGCCGATTCGGGGCGCGATACATGCCTTTAAGCCGGACAGGGCCGGCCCCTCGCTCTAAGTAGCATAAGTCTTTAGGGACTCGAAAACCTCGCCGAACAGCGACCAGTCTCTCGCCTTATCATGACAGTCAGTTTTAGCTTTCTCTACTGAGGTGCTTAGCCTAGCAGAACTGGGGCACAATCGTAGTAGTTCTCCTAGCGCTACCTTAGCCGATAGAGCGGAACGTAAGGTACCAAAACATAGGAGCCGGGCAAACCCAACATTTGACCAAAGACATGATTCAGAGTTGATGCATATAATGCTATAAGTTCGGGGTGCCGCACTTGTGAAAGTGTTCGGACTTTTCACACCATATTGTGGGGTACGTAAGCCCCTGGTGTATTGGCCGTACCAAAGTGTATGGTTGCAAGGCGTCATTAATGAACACATATATGTATAACAAGAATGCAATAATAGTCGTAATGTTATGCATTGTTTATTCAAAAAGGTGCGTTAAAGCAGAATGATACAGATGGTGCGATAAGCAAAGAGTAGGACTATGCCCCTTCCAAGGGCAAGCTGAGGAATAGTATTAAATCAAATATTTCGCTCGTTATTGTAATCCACCTGGGAATTCCATGGTGTGACGTAGCTTTCTGCCTCCTTGGTTGCTGCATCATGTGTCCGGCAATAGTGCTGCCGGGCGGGGTTTCCAGAGATTAAGGTCCTGAAAAAGAGAAAACTAACCAAACGAGAAGCCCCTAGTGCGGTTTAAGCCGCGTCTTAGGGCGTGCCGCAGTTGTGCCCCCCTCCCCACCTGTGCCCATGGTATTTTTAATGCGTAATTATGTACGCGTGGCACGAGTTTCGCCATTTGGCTGGGACTGGGGTGGGGGCCGCATTGCTACGCGAGCTCAGATCGCGCCAGGCAGTCTAGTTGTCGATTGCTCCGAGCGCGCTTGAAGGTGTCTGTGTCTTGAAACGCCGAACTGGTGGATTGCCTTGAGAGGCTGCTTTGCGCTTCTGCTGCGAGGGCCGTGGTGTGCTCCTCCATTCAGATAGAGCGCTCTGTGTTTCCATTCACTGTAATAACCCCGCGAGGTCCTGGCATCTCGAGCTTGAGGTATGCATAATGCGGTACTGCATTGAATCTCGCAAATGCGGTTCGCCCGAGCAGTGCATGATAACCACTGCGGAACAGGACTATATCGAAGATTAACTCTTCGCTTCGGAAGTTATCCGGGGATCCGAAGACCACTTCCAGTGTAATTGAGCCTGTGCAATAGGCCTCTACGCCTGGAATGACGCCTTTAAAGGTCGTTTTTGTGGTTTTGATCCTTGAGGGGTCTATACCCATTTTGCACAATGTGTCCTGATAAAGCAGGTTCATGCTGCTGCCGCCATCCATAAGGACTCGAGTGAGGTGAAATCCGTCAATGATTGGGTCCAGAACCCGTGCGGCGAATCTGCCATGACTGATACTAGTGGGATGGTCCCTGCGATCAAAAGTGATCGGATAGGAGGACCATGGGTTGAACTTTGGGGCGACTGGCTCCAACGCATATACGTCCCTGAGCGCACGCTTCCGCTCCCTCTTGGGGATGTGGGTTGCGTATATCATGTTCACCGTCCGCACTTGTGGGGGAAATCTCTTCTGTCCTCTGGTGTGTGGCTGCCGGGGCTCCTCCTCATCATCGCTATGTGGCCCCTTGTCCTTGTTTTCGGCAATTAACTTGCTGGCTTGCTCGAACACCCAACAATCCCTGTTGGTGTGATTAGCTAGCTTGTCCGGGGTGCCGTGTATTTGACACGAGCGATCGAGTATACGGTCCAAGCTGGATGGACCCGGTGTACTTTGTTTGAATGGCTTTTTCCGCTGTCCGGTTTAGAGCCTTTGAATCTGCCGTATCCTCGGTATTATCGCTGTTAATGTGACGCTTATGTTTGTTGCGACGTGACCTGCTATTGCCGTCCTTGGTATCCGAAGTACCATGGTTCTTTGATATATTATTACTGCGAGCCAACCAGCTGTCTTCTCCTGCACAAAAGCGGGTCATGAGTGTCGTGAGGGCTGGCATAGATTTCGGCTTTTCCTGACCAAGGTGTCGGGCTAGCCATTCGTCGCGGATGTTTTGTTTGAAAGCCGCTAGGGCCTCTGCATCCGGACAATCGACGATTTGATTTTTCTTTGTCAGGAACCGAGTCCAGAATTGCCTGGCCGATTCTTCTGGCTGCTGAATTATGTGGCTCAAGTCATCGGCATCTGGTGGCGGCACATAAGTGCCCTGAAAGTTGTCGAGGAATGCGGCTTCCAGATCTTCACAACAGCTAATGGACTCTGCTGGCAAGCTGTTAAGCCAATGCCGCACCGGTCCCTTGAGCTTTAGTGGGAGGTATTTGATGGCGTGTAAGTCATCACCACGGGCCATGTGGATGTGGAGGAGGAAATCCTCGATCCATACCGCGGGATCTGTTGTGCCATCATATGATTCAATATTTACAGGTTTGAAACCTTCTGGGATTTGATGATCCATTACTTCGTCTATGAAGCATAAGGGGTGTGCGGTGCCTCTCTATTGGGCTATATCGCGACGCAGCTCGAATGGGTCTTGCCCGCTGTGTTCAGCCCGGCCGGATTTACTTTTACTGTATCCGGCGTGACGTTTATCGTCTTGCATAATGGCGTGCCTTCGTGATCCGTAGATCGATCTTGCATGCTTTGCTTTGTCCTCCAATATGTCTCTCAGGTCTGGCATATCTCCCCATGCCTTTTTATTTGAATGGCATCGGGGTGCAGGCTAAGTTTTCGGCTGGAATGCCTCTCTATCGCGGCCACGAGGTGGCCGATCTGCTGCATCATACACTTCTTCCTCCAGTCGGGGTAGCAACCTGCATTTTGGGTAACTCTTGGAGGGGCGCTCGAGTTTATATTCCTCGGCCGCGAGGACTTTAGTCCATCTGTCAGCTAGCAGATCTTGATCAGCTTGAAGCTGCTGCTGCTTTTTCTTAAGGCTATTTTGCCATGGCTATAAGCCGGCGTTTGAAGCGCTCTTGTTCGACGGGATCCTCTGGCATGGCGAATTCGTCGTCGCCGAGGCTTTGCCTCGTCTTCGGAGGGGGCATGTAATTATCATCCTCCGCCTCCCCATCTGCCGCTCTCTCAGGAGGGCTGGCTCCTCCATCCTCCTGCTCTAAATCTTGCTGGAGGGGATTGTTGTTGTCTTCAGCACTATCCGGAGTGCTATTATATCCTGTGCCGGTATCACCACTTTTTCTTTGGCGGGACTTAGAGCGGCGCCGCTGATGTCGGCGCTTGGGTTGCTTCTTGGAGGGGTCATCCTCCGCTATCTCATCGCCATTGCCTTCTTTGGGTGTATCCACCATGTATATATCGTATGATGAGGTGGCTGTCCAGTGCCCTGTGGGTAGTGGTTCCTCTTCGTCCCCCGCATCGTCGTCCATACCGTCGATGTCTTCGGAGTCGAAGTCGAGCATGTCGGTTAAGTCATCGATAGTGGCTACTAAGTGGGTGGTGGGTGGGCCGCGAATTGCTTCGTCGTCCGCATCCCAGTCCTGTCGGACAAGGAGAGAGACCTTAATGAGTTCAGTATGTCGCCAAAGGGCGAGTGCTGAAAAATATCCGCGGAGGTAAACTCCATGATCGGCGCCCAATCAGATTCAATGGGAACGGGCGCAGGTGGTTCGGAGTCCGTGGCCGGAGAAGGATCCGGCAGTTTAACAACACGGCTCTCGTGCAAGGTAAGGTTGATGTTTGGCTCGATCGCCGCTGAGGGTAAGGCCTCCGTGGCAGGGTCCATCCACCCGTCCATGGACGGCACAACTGTCTCCGAATTGAGGGTCAGAGCGGCTGCCTGTGCGATCTCCTGAACACTGTCCGATGGTAGAGCTAAATCGTACTCATCGTGACTGCGTGACGCACAAGGCAGAGGCTCGAATCCGTCGAAGATCAAGTCTCCACGGATATCGTCCGTGTAGTTTAAGCTTCCAAACCTGACCTGGTGGCCAGGGGCGTAACTTTCAATCTGCTCCAGACATTGTTGAGGAAATCATTACTGGTAGCTGCTCGGTTGGCTAGCGAGTAGGGGATTAATCGGCTAATCGGCAAGTTAATTGGCCAATTAATCAATTAATCGGACGATTTTTTGGTTTATCGGCTACTCGGTGACCCTATGAGTAGGAATTAATCGGCAAGTTAACTGGTCAATCGGATGAATTCTTGAACAGGGGCTCCAGATGGCCAAGCGAATTGGCCCGTAGTGCAAAGCCGCCAAACACGAAGGTCTGTCCGAGGAGAAAAGTCTCACCTTGGACTGCATCGCTATTGATGATAGTAGGAGCCATCAAGCCTAACGACGACGACACATAGGAACTCTCAATGAAAGCACCAATGTCGGTGTCAAAACCGGCGGATCTCGGGTAGGGGGTCCCAAACTGTGCGTCTAAGGCGGATGGTAACAGGAGGCAGGGGACACAATGTTTTACCTAGGTTCGGGCCCTCTTGATGGAGGTAAAACCCTACGTCCTGCTTGATTAATATTGATGATATGGGTAGTACAAGAGTAGATCTACCACGAGATCAGAGAGGCTAAACCCTAGAAGCTAGCCTATGGTATGATTGTATGTTGTCCTACGGACTAAAACCCTCCGGTTTATATAGACACTGGAGAGGTTAGGGTTACACAAGGTCGGTTACAAAAGAGGAGATACACATATCCATATTGCCTAGCTTGCCTTCCACGCCATGTAGAGTCCCATCCGGACACGAGACGAAGTCTTCAATCTTGTATCTTCATAGTCTAACAGTCCGGCCAATGGATATAGTCCGGCTGTCCGGAGACCCCCTAATCCAGGACTCCCACAATAACCATAGGATTTGTATTCAAAAAATTATAGAGTGGGGAGTAACTAGAGAAAACACATGATATGTTTGCCGCACAAATGGGTATATAGATGACTAACCAGTTTTCCATCAGAGTCGTAGTCGTTGCCAGAGGTGTTGTTGACCTCCGGCTCCGGCTGGGGGGGGCATGACGGCGCTGACGAAGTCAAGGTCGTGCTGCTGCCCACGCAAGACCTCGGCGGTGGCAACGGCAACCTCTGTGCCCAGCTTCACATGTTGCGCGGGTGCTTCAGCAGCCCCAGCGTCGCCACTCCTTCCGATGGTGCACTTTGGCGGCATCCTCATACACTCCAGAGTCCAGACGTTAGTGACCACTGTGGACCGGGGGTGGTGCCGCCTATTATGGCCGGTGGCTTGGGCGTGCAATTAATACGGACCAGTGGGAGCGAGGCACGCGGCACTCAAAAGCTGTGTCGCCTCCCGGTGAGCTTGTGTGGCGGACTTCTACCATTCCTACTATCATTCAACATAGCTACTCACATGCCTCTCGTCAATATGAATACCTGCACGCCACCCGGTATGCTTGTGCGGCGGACTGCTCACATGCGTCCCATCAACTCACACCTGCTCGCACGGCACACGGGCATGTGGCAGAACGTATATTTTTTGGTTTACTGACCATTCATTCTGCCGCTCTATAGCTTAGCCGAAGCATGACACAATCTAATGCACACGGTCCGAATAAATAATCTGTATGAGATATTGGTTGCCAGTTTTTAATAATCTCCCGTTTGTAAGAATATTATATCAAAACGGGTCTCATTGACGAAAAAATACAATATCACAGTCTACTGGTGTCCATATATGACACCATGATAAGTTTCATGAATTTCAACTAAGTTTTGGATTTACTGAATTTAATATATATATATATATATTCTCAATATTTTGAATTCTCTTGCACACAGAAACATGCACCCAGGGACACATATGATTTTGCAATCCATGCATTTTGGTGCACATGTAGCTTAAATTTGATTTTTGCACATTAAATCTCTAGGAAATCAATCAATGCATAAAAATGGTCGAATGATGTCTATTTTTTTTAAATTTTAACACGACTCTCCGCCTTTGGTCACATGTTCGCTGCAGAAAAAGTTTGACATGCCTCAGAGTGGCTCTGGTGGTGTGGGATGTGTGTGTCTATGTGTGGGGGTTGGAGGGGAGGGATCCGGAAGTAAAGTATGAGTCGTGAACCTCCGTGTGGGATTATTGACCATTTTGTGAGTCATATATGCCACATCAAAGTCGTGAATTTGTTATTTAAAGCATTACACAGCCCTTTCATACATAATGTTTGGGACACATGCATGCATTGGTGGTCCTCTCGGACACTCTCCCTCGTGTGGTTAACAGCGACGTGCCCATTCGTTAGCCCACAAAGGTTTTCAGTTTTCACCGACAATGAGAGGCATTTGACCAAAAGGTGGATTCATCTTGGCATGTGTGTGGTGTGGATCATGGTGGGATTCCATATCAAAGTTCGAGCACGTGCCTACGCACTCCCACCGGCTTGAAGTGAGGGGGGGTACACGCATTGTGGTGTAGTGCGTTTCCGGTTTGCGAAGGATGTGCGACGTCAAAAGTTGCGCATTGGGTATTCAAACATCACATAACACACGGGCACATGCACGCTGTGGTTTTGTCCTATGACACTCACTCACGTGTGACTCTCTCTGTGGGCCTGCAAGGTCATCGTTGATCAGTTGAACGTACAACGAGAGAGAGGTTAGTTTGAACAACAAGGATGGTTCTTTTTTGGTTTGTGTTACGTATATGCATGGTATAGGAGTATGTACATGTTAAAGAGGGGGCAACATGAATACTCTATATATATATGTGTGTCATAACCTCGCTCCATGTGGGGACTTTCCAGTTCCCGAGGCAGGTGCCACATCAAAGTTCTACATTATATTGGTATTCAAACATCACACAATACCATGCAAGCAGTGGTTGCCCCATATATAGGAACTCACTCACGTGTGGCGCTTCCATCCGTGGCCATGCGAGGTTGTCCTCCATCACTTTGACTCAACGAGAGAGAGGTTAATTTGATGAAGGAATTATTCTTTTTTGGTTTGTGTAATACAGTAGAAGTACATATATACCACGCATCGAATGGGAGCGTACATATAGCACATACCACGCGTCACTCGCGCTCACTATGTCGGGTGGTAGGTGCGACATATGCCAACGGGTGGCTTATCATTGTGGGAGCCAGTAAGACGTCGCCGGTGCCTGGAAACGGATGAGGCGAAGACATGCACGCCGGCGATCTTACCCAGCTTCGGGGCTCTCCGTGGAGATAACACCCCTATTGCTGCTCTGCGGGGTCTCCGCATGATCACTAGATGAACAAGTAGCTACACGATGCTCCTTGAGCTGTTTGGCGAGAGGAGGAAGAAGGGCACGGCTTCTCTCTTCTCCTCCCTATGTGGTGTCTGAGACTAGCAGGGATTGATCTCCTTTGCATGGATGCCCCGGGGGGTTTATATAGGCCTACCCCCCGGGGGTACAATGGTAATCCGGCTGGGCGCGGGGCCCAGCCGTCTGTGTCTACGCTCTCCGGCTTCTGCGCCGGCTGCTGGGGCCCGCCGGCTAGTGGGTCCCGCCGGCTGCCGGCTCCTTGGTCGACAGGCAGGCCCAATGGTCTTGAGTGCTGAAGCCGGCATGTGTTGCTAGGAGATGAAGAGTTGGCACCCTCTGCAATGTTTAACTAACTCCTTGGCGTCATCCAAAGCAGTCGGCCAAAAGAAACCATGGCGGTAGGCTTTGGCGACGAGTGATCTTGAGGCCGCATGGTGGCTGCATTCTCCTTGGTGGATGTCTCTGAGGATTGCAATGCCCTTCTCTTGCTCGACGCATCGCTGGAGGACTCCAGTGACACTGCGCTTGACAGAGTTCTCTGTTGACGATTGTGTATGCTCCGGCTCGACGTTGGACTTGTCTTGCCTCTACTTCGTCAGCCGGCAGATCTTGGTTTATTAGGAAGTTAAGGATGGATTGAGCCCATGACGGAGCTGCGACTTCTTCTAATGCCAAAACGGCTACTGCGACCAGGGCGGGCGGGCTGGGCGGTGAAATGATGGAGTCTGCCGCTGCCTGTTGTGTTGGTGTAGTCTCCGGGCCGACTACCGCAGTCCCCGAGCCGGGTGAGGCAGTCCCCGGGTCGGGCGTAACTACGGAAGTCCCTGAGCCGCCTGCTGATACCCCCTGGCCGACTATCAAAGTCCCCAGGTCACCTGCTTGGTTCTTCAAGCCGGCTGCGTCGGGGTCAGGCGGCACGAAGATGGAATCGGACTCTGGAGACGGCTTGATAGACGGCTTGAGGAGGCGTTGTAGAGAGACACCGGCTGGTATTGCTTGCCGAGTGGAGCCTATTCGAGTCAGGGCATCAACTGGCTTGTTGTCGGCTCGTGGTACGTGGAGGAACTCGCATCCTTCAAAATACCCACTGATCTGCTGAACGAGGAAGCGGTAGCTTGCCATATTTGCGTCCTTGGCATCCCAGTCGCCGGATGATTGCTGGACCACCAAGTCTGAGTCGCCATAGCATAGGATCCGGCGAATGCCGAGTTCTTTGGCAAGCCGGAGCCTGTGTATGAGCGCCTCGTACTCGGCCACGTTGTTGGAGGCGGCAAAGTGAATTTGCAGCGTGTATCTGAGCTTGTCGCCTTTGGGAGAGGTGAGGATGACGCCGGCTCCCAAGCCGGTGCGCATCTTGGACCTATCGAAGTGCATGCGCCAATGAGTGTAGTCGGGAGCCGGCGGTAGGTACTGGGTCTTGGCCCAGTCAACGAGGAAGTTAGCCAATGCTTGGGACTTGATGGCGGTGCGAGGCTGGTAGAAGATCGTATAGGGGGCCATCTCGATGGCCCATTTCGCCACCGGGCCGGATGCATCCCGGCTGCTTATGATCTCGGCCAGCGGGGCGGTGCATACAACCGTGATGGGATGCTCTTGGAAGTAGGGCTTCAGCTTCTTGGCGGCGAAGTACACGCCGTAGCACATCTTCTGGTAGTGCGGGTAGTTCTGCTTCGAGGTAGGCAGCACCTCGCTCAAATAGTACACCGGCCTCTGGACCGGCTGGGCTCGGCCTTCTTCTGGGCGTTGGACTACGATGACGGTGCTGACCACTCGGCTGGTTGCGGCAATGTAGAGGAGCATGGGCTCTTTCTCAGTCGGCGCCGCCAGGACAGGCGGCGTGGCCAGCATCTTCTTCAGCTCGTGAAAAGCTTGATCGTCTTGGTCATTCCACTCGAAGTGGTTGGTCTTCTTCATGAGGCGGTAGAGGGGAAGAACTTTCTCTCCGAGCCGGCTGATGAAGCGGTTCAGGAAGGCCAAGCATCCGGTAAACTTCTGGACGTCTCGAAGTTTGGTGGGAATCGCCATTCTCTCAATGGCCTTGATCTTTACTGGGTTGCATTCGATGCCGCGTTCGGAGACCAGGAAGCCTAGGAGCTGGCCGGCTGGCACTCCGAACACGCATTTCTCGGGGTTAAGCTTGATTTGGAACCGGCGTAGGTTCTCAAATGTTTCCTTGAGGTCTTCCAGCAAGGTGCCGCGCTTCTCCGTATTCACCACAATGTCGTCTACATAGACGTGGGCATTTCTGCCGAGTTGCTTGAGGAGGCACTTCTGCATGCAACGCTGAAAAGTGGCACCGGCATTTCTCAAGCCGAATGTCATAGTCAGGTAGCAGAAGGCTCCGAATGGCATGATGAAGGCGGTCTTCAGGTGGTCTGCCGGATCTAACTTTATCTAGTGATACCCTGAGTAAGCATCCAAGAATCTCAACAGCTCGCATCCGGCTGTGGAGTCTATCACTTGGTCAATCCTTGGCAGGGCAAAGGGATCTTTGGGGCAGGCCTTGTTGAGGCTCATGTAGTCTATACACATGCGCCACTTGTTGTTCTTCTTTAGCACGAGGACCGGGTTGGCGAGCCACTCTGGAAAGAAAACTTCCATAATGAAGCCGGCTGCCAGAAGCCGGGCTACCTCCTCTCCCACAATCCTGCGTTTCTCCTCTGACAGTCGGCGGAGGGGTTGTTTGACTGGCTTTGCGTCTTCTCGGACGTGTAGTTTGTGCTCGGAGAATTCCTTCGGAACGCCCGGCATGTCCTTGGGGGACCATGCAAAGATGTCCCGATTCTCATGGAGGAAATCGGCGAGCTCGCCTTCCTATTTGCTATTTAGGTTTGCCCCGATGACGGCAAACGTCTCTGGGTGCTCGGGGTCAAGAGGTATCTTCTTCGTCTCCTTGGCCGGCTAGAAAGATCCTTGAGCATCATGCTCCTTGGGATCGGGGGACAAGGCCAACTGCTCGCCGGCCATGGCCACGTCTCGGTCCAACATCTTCTTTTCTTTGGCAATCACAAGGGACTCGGCCAGCCGGCTGCTGGCTGCTGCGCACTCAGAGGACTTCTTGTAATCGCCAGCTACGGTGATGACGCCTTTGGTGCTCGGTATCTTCATCTTGAGGTAGGCATAGTGGGGAACTGCCATGAACTTGGCCAAGGCAGGTCGGCCAAGCAATGCATGGTAAGGGCTCTCCAGGTCCACCACTTCAAACTAGATCGCTTCCTGGCGGAAATGCTCCTTGTCCCCAAAAAGTACATCAATCTTGATCTTGCCAATGGGGGCGCAGGACAGGCCGGGTACGATGCCATGGAACACAGTCCGAGTAGGCATGAGTTGCTTCGTCTTGACATTCAGCTTCTCCATGGTGTCACAGTACAGGATGTTGATGCTACTCCCGCCGTCTATCAGCGCGCGGGAGAATCGGGCAGCGCGTCTATCCGTTGCAAGGGTGGCATCCAAAACCAACGCATAAGAGTCGGGAGACGGCATCACCTCTGGGTGGTTGGTCCGGCTCCAGCTGATAGGTTTTTCTGACCAATGCATGTGCTCGGCGGGGTTGGCAGCAACCATGCTGACTTCTTGGTGCTCTCGGCGTTTGCTGCGCCGGTCTTCGGGCTGACTTGTAAAGATGATATAGGCGGCATGCTCGCCGGGGAACTCATCGTGCACGGCTCCGACTGCGGGCCGAGCGGCCGGCGGCTGCGGAGCCGGAGGCGGCGGACCGGCAGGCGAAGGCGGTGCGAGCCCTTCTCCTTTAGAGATTCGGGTGAGCCAGTGGCACTTCCGGGTCTTGTGGTTGGACGGCTTCACGCCGCTGTGGAACTTGCACGGGGCGTCGAGAGTCTGCTCGTAGGAGAAGGCCGACTGCCAAGCCGGCTTGCCGCCCCTCTGCTTCTTGGGTGCGGGCCGCGCTTCGGGCGGCTCGTCTTCGACTGTGGCCACTTGCCGACTGGTGGAGGGCGGCACCGGGCCCTTGCGCTTGTGGTGTTCTGGTGGGGGCGTCGGCCGGAGTCCCCAGCCGGCGTCTTGGGCGCCGGGTTGAGTACCTTTCCGGACGCGTCTACCCGGAGTTCGGTCTTCATCGAGGAGTCGGCGGTGGCTTACTTGTCCGCTATGATCAGAAGCTCATCAAGGGTAGTCGGCTCGTTGCAGAGGAGCTTGTGCTTGAGGAGGGTGCCTTCTCGGCACCCGGCAGTGAAGTATTCTATGGCTTGCACCTCATGCGCCCCTTCGCAATAGTTGCGGAGCTCGGCCCAGCGCGTGAGGTAGTCGCGAGTGGACTCGGCGGGGCCTTGTACGCACAAGGAGAGCTGTCTGGGCTTGGGAGCCCGCTTGTAGGAGCTGGTGAAGTTGCGGACGAAGGCTTCTGTGAAGTCTAGCCAGCTGTTGATGTTGTATGGCTTGAGGCTGTTGAGCCAGGTCCGCGCCGTGCCCTGCAGCATGAGGGCACGTACTTCACGGCTACGCGCCTGTTGCCGTTGGCTATGCTAATCGCTGTGGAGTAGTCGATCAACCAATCTTCCGGCTTCACGGAGCCGTTGTACGTGGGCGTGTCTCTTGGGAACGAGAACCCTTTGGGGAAAGGCTCATCACGAATGCGGGGGCCGAAGCAAGGCGGGCCGACATCGTCTTCTTCTTCTAGCGCCAGGGATCGCGCCAGGCGGTCGATCCGATGGCGGGAGTCGTTCTCGCCGACTCCTTCGCGACGACCTAGCCGGCCGCTGAGAGTCGGATGCGCAACAGGCGGCGGGGTGGGATATCTCTCTCCACGGGGCCGGGGCGGAGGCGGGTTGCCCCGCCACTCCACGGCCCGGGGGTGGCCTTCTGCGTCTCTTGATGGAGATTCGGGTTCGGCTTCGGCTGGCAGCCGGTTCTTTCTCGCGCCGCGCGCGGGTTTTACCCGTAGTCGGCATCCGGGACATCGCGCCGTGATCTCGGCGCGGGGGAGGGCTTTCCGTGCGGGCGTTGGCTTCGTGCCGCTGCGCGGCTGCATCGATCAGCTGTTGGATGCGTCGGGTCATGTGGGGGAGTTCTTCGGCCCCAAGTCCATCTAGCTCGTCTACGGCCGCCTGGGCGGCGCGCAGGTTCTCGAGTGGAGTAGCGTAGACTGGGCGGTCGACTCCTAGCGTATCGGCGAAGACAGCGCCGCGCTGCCTGACAACGCCGGCCCGGCTAGGCCCGCCTGGGGGCGGCGTACCAAGGGCGGCGCGGTCGGCCTCGCGTCGGTGGGCCTCAGCGAGGCGTCTCATGGAAACCAACTTCCGGCCCTCCGCGAGGAGGGCAAGGCGGCGAGCTTCCAGTGCTTTAGCGTCGGCATCGGCCGGGAGGGAATGGACAAGTCGTGGACCGCCGCGTGCGGGGCGTCGTGGGCGCTCTCGTCAGAAGCGCCTCCGTGGCCGATGACCATCACCTCGTTGGTGACAGCGTCGCAGCCATCGGCCCGGGGAAGCAGGTCGTTGTAGATCGCGACGTTGGTGGGGAATGTGTCGAGTGAGGCCGTGTCGGAGTCGACAGGCATCGGATCTATGGAGACAACCGACTCCAAGTCCACGGCAGGCTCGCCGGAGACTGGAGCTGGCCGAGGAGGTTGACGAGGTGGTCGGTGCCCGCGTCGGAGGCGAGCTCGTCAGAGATGAGAGGCTTGTCAAGGAGATCAGCGAGGCTGCTCGCCGCACAGATGTTGGTGACGCCTTGTAGCGCGTCGTGGCAAGCGCCATCGGGCGTGCCGGGCTGGCTACGCTCGCGGGGGAGGAAGAGGGTTCCCGCCCAGAATAGGTCTCCGGACGGCGGTGCACCTGGCCCCACGGTGGGCGCCAAATGTCGGGTGGTAGGTGCGACATATGCCAACGGGTGGCTTATTATTGTGGGAGCCAGTAAGACGTCGCCGGTGCCTGGAAATGGGATGAGGCGAAGACATGCACGCCGGCGAATCTTACCCAGCTTCGGGGCTCTCCATGGAGATAACACCCCTACTGCTGCTCTGCGGGGTCTCCGCATGGTCACTAGATGAACAAGTAGCTACACGGTGCTCCTTGAGCTGTTTGGCGAGAGGAGGAAGAAGGGCACGGCTTGCTCTCTTCTCCTCCCTATGTGGTGTCTGAGACTAGCAGGGATTGATCTCTCTTTGCATGGATGCCCCGGGGGGTTTATATAGGCCTACCCCCCGGGGGTACGATGGTAATCCGGCTGGGCGCGGGGCCCAGCCGTCTGTGTCTACGCTCTCCGGCTTCTGCGCCGGCTGCTGGGGCCCGCCAGCTAGTGGGTCCCGACCGCTTTATGTGGAGCCGGCTTCTTGGAGTCGGCCTTCTCGCGCCGGCTTCTCGGAGCCGGCCCTCCCGCGGCTTCTCTTCATGAGGGCTGAAGTCGGGCCGCCTTTCGATAGCCGGCCTGGAGACAGCCGGCAAGGGGAAGGCGGCCCTGTGCGTCTTGGATTCTTGAGGGCCGAATCGGCTCGTAATTTTTCAGAAGGGCCAGGGGGAGCCGGCTAGGCTACCCATGGTTATTTACTCCGACAGTAGTCCCCGAAGCTGATCGAGCTTCGAGGCTGACAAAGGGACGAGAAGCTAGGTCAGCTTCCTATCCCGAGGGGCCGGCTTTGCTCGTGCGCGCCGTCTTCGGAAAAGCTCCGTTTCTCGTAGGCGGGAACGCGGGCCACGTGGCGAGGAAATCCTGCCAACGTACGCGCGCGACGGGACGCCCGCAGGCCCGGGCCCGCCACTCGCAGGCCTCGGTCCGAGCGGATCTTCCGGCCCACATGGACCGCTCGCCTTCCCGCGGCGGTTTTATTCTGCCATCAAGGCACAATAATCGCGGGACGTGGGGGAGTGGGCGCAGTTGATCCCCACGTTCCCCCACGCCGCGCCTCCTCGGCTCCGCCGCGCGGGTCTATAAGTAGGAGGAGGAGGGGGAGCGGCAGAGGCTCGCGCGCTCTCCCTCACTCCGCCCCTTCTCGCCCTCCTTCTTCTTCTCTTCGCCGCAGCAACTCTTTCGCCGCCGTTCCGCCGTCGCTTCGTCTTGCTCCCCGCCGCATCGTCCCATGGCGCTGTCGAGCTCGTGGGATGGCTCCAACGTCCACGAGGACCACGTCGAGTTCCTCCGCCGGACGCGGCGTCTGCCCGGCGAGAACCTTGTGCGGTTCGTCAAGCGCCGGCGAGGGAGATTTCGCCGGCACCGGAGGAGGGCGAGCGGGTGATCTTCCGCTCGCACTGCCTGCGCGGCTTCGGCCTCCCGGCGAGCGGATTCCTTCGAGCCTTCCTCGAGTTCTACCACCTCCAGCCGCATCACCTCACGCCCAACGCGGTGATGCTGCTGTCGGCCTTCGTCACCCTGTGCGAGGGCTTTCTTGGAGTTCTCCCCACGCTCGAGCTCTGGGGGGAGTTCTTCCAAAGCAAGCTCGGCACCGTCGTCGCGGGCGTGCCCGCCCCCTGCGGAGCCTTCATTGCCATGAGGCGGGCGAGCGAGAACAATCCGTTCCCGTCCATTCCGCTGATCCAGTCGGTGAAGCTTTGGCAGAAGTCTTATTTCTACGTGAAGAACGTCGCCCAGCAAGGCGACTACGTCAACCTGCCGGATTACTAGCCGGCCCGCCGGCTGGGAGGCAGCCTTCGTGGAGCTACCGGGCCAGGTCGCTGTCTCAGGCCGGGAACGCAGCCGTCTCCCGGCTTCGGGTGATGATCCAGTCGGAGGGCCTGACCGGAGCCGACTTGGTGGCCGCCTTCGTGGAGCAGCCGGGTTCTTCCGCTCCAAGGCCGGCCTCACATGATCTGCCAAATGAGCAGGCCTTCGACGCTGCCGGCTGAAGCTCACCAGGAGAGTTGCTCACGCAGAGGTGTACTTAATATGGTCGAATTAGATATATAAACTCCAAGTGTCTGTCGAGGAAATTGGCACAGATACGCAAGATAGCTAGATTTATCCCGCGCAATAACCTCCGCCTGACTTAAGTTCGATTTCTCTTTCTTCTTTTTGGGGTTTTGATAGATCTAATTTATTTGTAATATAGAATAACTAATTGAAGTCAAAAAAATTATCTAGCCGGCCTCATAGTAGCGACTCATTTATCGGTTCGTATTGCCTTTGCGACCTTTCTCAGTCCGACAGCGGGCCGCGGGTAGATGCGCCAGTCTCCCAACGGCACAGGTGGACTCTCAACTGCGACGATTCTAGAGCCTGGAGCGGCCCCCTGAGTGAAGCACTCCTATCCGTGGGAGGTAAGGCGACTGGCTGGAGGCAGCGGGACTACGGGCAAGCTTCGAGGACTGGGACCGTGATTGACGACCATAGTCGAAGATCGCCCCGCACCGTCCAGCCGGCAGCATACCGATTCATGCAAGGCCGGGCTCGAATTCGGAGTGTGCCGGGCTGCCGTGGCGGCACGCAGTAAGTGCCGGTGCCGCGTCGCGCATCTTCGGCAGTCCTGCCGAAAGATAATCTTATTAGCCTAGCACTGGCAGCGCCAAGCAGGGCATGAAGCAGGGCGTGTAAGGCGACCTCTTCCAGCAAGGCGGTGAAGCCGCCGCAGGAACTTGATCTTTGCGTAAGTCGTCGAATGTCTAGCGTATATATTTTTTGTATTTCTTCGTCTGAAACTCTCTAAACCTTTTCTTCTTGCGGCAGGCTGCACCGCTTTCTCATCGAGCGTAGGTCTGGCGCTCCTATAGTACGGGCACGATGTGAGGGTCCTCAAGACTCCACGCCGCGTGGATTCCCGCGCGACCTTAAGGAGGCCATGGACGGAACGCGCGGGACGCGGGAGAAGAGCGGGTAAGGCGGCAGGAAACGCGAAGGAGGCTCGCCCAAGGCACCGAAGGATCAGTAGGCCGAACGCGACGTCAAGGCCCAGGGATAAAGGCTGGCACAGCGCGGAAACGGTGAGGCGGAGGACTTCGCACATATGCCTCGCCTCCGGCACTGCTCGTTGTTTCTCCGCCGACCGTGTCCCACATTATTCTTCCGATTGCCCCGTTCGGATGTAGAGGAGAGACCAAAGGGCCGCCGGTAGAGAGTGGGGAGTAAGGATCCTTCGTGATCTTAGTGGTAGGGGCGTCGCAGACGGCGCGCGACGGAGCGGGCTAATAGCCGGCCAATCAGCTGCCGGCGCAGAGCAAGCGTCCAGTGGCTGAGCCGGCGGCAGGGGCCGGCCTCGAGGTGCAGCCGGCATTGCGCCGCTGGCGTACGCAGGGGGTGGCGCCTCCGCGCCGGAACCGCACCGAGCAGCGGGCACCAGCCAGACGGCGGAGGCCCTGGAGAGCGGCCAGTGTCAGCACGTCCGAGTGGACTCCCAGCGGGGGGACGGGCGAGCTGAACGCGGCGGCCCAGGAGGTCCGGAACCGGCTTCAAGCTCAGGCCGCCTCGCTGCAGCGATACACTCAAGAGTTTCTCTCGACGCGGGCCGTCATCCGGGTGAGTCTTCTGTCCTTGGTTATTTTGCTCTTTCGATTTCTTCCGTGGGGGCGCGTCAGCGCACCCACTGGGTGTAGTCCCCGAGTTCCAAGCCGGCTGCTGCGCAGGCGGCTTTGGAACTTACTAGGTCCTGACAACTTAACTTATCCTTGCCTCCTGTATAATCTTCCAGGAGTATCATAACCTTCGCGCAGCCGCCTTCAACTCCCAGGCTCAGGAGCTGGGCCGGAGAACTGAGGACCTGACCAGCAGCCGGAGTGCGTGTTTGTCTCGTTCATCTCCTGTGGGGGCGCGTCAGCACACCCACTGGGTGTAGTCCCCGAGATTCGGGCCGACTGCTGAGCAGCCGGGTCGGATCTTCCTGACGACTTCACCTTATTATTTTTCCTTTTGTCTTTCATGCTCGCAGAAGCCAATGCCGACTTGAGGGGCAGCTCAGCGAGGCGCAGGCCGCCCTTCGCGCCAAGGAAACCGAGTACGACGCCTTGGTCCTGGAGCGTGACCGCCTGGCCAAGAAGCTGGCTGACCAGGAGGAGAGCCACAAGGCGGCCCTGAAGAAGGCGCAGGATAACGAAGCCGCCCTGAAGGCCGAGTTCGAGACCGAAGCGGCGGGCTGGGCTGAGACCAGGCAAGCGCTGAATGAAGGCTTCGGCCGTATTGAGGATTTGATCGACGGTAAGCCGCCTTCCTCGCTCCTTGCATGCCCCTTGCCGCCTGATTTGTGTTCTGACTTGTGCTGCTTTTTATTCTCTGTGCAGACTACTTTCCCGGCTACTCCGTCTTCGCTACCCAAACCATCGAGGCCCATCGCGAAGTGCGCCGTCAGGCGGGGGCCGACGTCACGGCGGACGCGAGCTGGACGCTTGAGGAGCAACTCTTGATGGTCCAAGCGCGGCTGCAGCCGGCTCATCGTATGCTCTGCCGCCTCCAGCGCGCCGGGGCGCAGGTGTTGGCCGCCCTCTAGCCAGCGAGACGAATTCCCCGCACCCAGTCAGACTGCCGACTGGCTGGAAGTTGCGGTTGGCGCTTCGAAGGCTATGGAAAGCATCGGCTAGCCCGTGCTTGAGATCTGGAAGCGGGCGTTGTGGCGAGAGTATCTCGTTCGAACTTTGGTATCCGGGGCTAAACTCTTCCGAGACCAGGCTACCAACCTGGCGGCTGGACGGCGATTACGAGTTTGAGCTGGAGGTTGGAGTGCGGCCAGTGTCTAATCGCCATGCGGGCATTTGGACAATCTGTCGCGAAGATTATCTGTCTCGACTACTAGCGTTCGATCGCTGTGAAATTATGATGAATGCGCATGCGGTGACCAAGCCGGAGGAGCTAGGTTGCGGGGTAGGACCTGGATCTTAGCACGGTGTGAAGGAACTCGGCAGAGGAGATCGCCTCCAGCGATGAAGGCGAAGACGACAGAAGGAGAGAGGGCGAAAGACGTTGAGCCGGCGGTGAAGCGGCCAGCCAGCCTCAGCCTGATCGTGCCTCCAGCAACGAGGCGCGTGCTAGCGCGCCCTCTGCGAGGAGGCGGTGATCATGCCGAGGTTCGCCAGCCGGCCACTCCTCCAGCCGGCACTGCCGTCTCCACCGACCTGCCCGACTCGCCAGTCGCTCCCTTGGCTTAGTCTGCCGTCTTTCTTTTTTCCTGCTTGTTGCCTTTTGAACGATTTTATCAAACTTGCGCAGTTCCACCCACTGGGGGTGTATTCAAACTATGTCGAATGCTGGCCTTTTGAAGGTCTTTTATGTAAATATTATTGCGTGCTTGGTTTCCATTCATGTATGCTTTTTATCCTTAGGCTGTTTCCTTTGCCGCCTTCCCCTTCTGGGAAGGCAAGTACTCGAGCTTTCTTAGATTGGAGCGAGGTGAATGGAAGCCGGCCGGCCGGCTACTCTGGTAGCCGGTCGGTGGGAGAAAAACCGGCTTTTGTTATATTAGTCCGTTAGTCCCTAGTCGTTTTTCGTGTGGGCACCCGTTCCTGCCCTTAACTCTTGCAGCCGGACAGCCGGTTCTTCGAACTGCGACTTTTGGCAAGAGAAAAGGCTTGTGATCCCGGCATCACATACTTGATCTGACTGACGGGTAGGACATTCTAATATAACTCCAGAATGCGGCAGTCCCCGGGCCGAATAGATCGAACCCAGTGTGTGACGGAGAAAAAATGTGAATGCAATGAAACAATACCGGCTCAAATGCCAATGATCACTTTATTCTTTCATATAGTACAAATAAAAGATGGCCATGTACCCTGAGCTCTCCTCGGGGGCCTATTGTCCGTACTTAGTACAAAAGTTAGCGTGATACATACTGCATTTCAACTGTAAAACCTTCGGAGGAGGTTGGCGTTCCATGGTCGTTCCGACTCCTTGCCGGAGTCAGTCTCTCTTTCGTGCCTTCGGCTTCTGCGCGTCGATCAGGTAGTAGGAGTCGTTGCCTAAGGCTCTGCTGATGACGAAGGGGCCCTCCCAAGGGGCCGAGAGCTTGTGCTGGCCGGCTGTTCGCTGGATCAGCCGGAGCACAAGATCGCCCTCTTGGAAGGATCTTGGCTTGACCTTCCGGCTGTGGTAGCGGCAGGCCCTGCTGATAGATGGCGGACCGGCTGAGGGCTAACAGCCGGCTTCTTCCAGCAGGTCGACGCCGTCTTCTCGTGCTTCCTTGGCCTCCGCTTCCGTGTACATGGTTACTCGAGGCGAGTCGAACTCGATGTCAGTTGGGATGACCGCCTCGGCACCATACACGAGGAAGAAAGGAGTGAAGCCGGTTGACTTGTTTGGTGTAGTGCGCAGACTCCAGAGGACAGCCGGCAGCTCATCGAGCCAACAGCCGGCTGAACGCTCCAGTGGTACGAACCAGTCGGGGCTTGATGCCGGAAAGGATGAGGCCGTTGGCTCGCTCGACCTGGCCGTTTGACTGCGGGTGGGCGACGGACGCTAGGTCCAACCGGATGCCTTGCGTCGCGCAGAAACGTGCCAAGGCTCCCTTGGCGAAATTCGTGCCATTGTCGGTGATGATGCTGTGTGGCACGCCGTACCGAGTTGTTATATCTGCGATAAATGTCACGGCAGTCGGCCCATTCAGCTTCTTGATCGGCTTTGCCTCAATCCATTTGGTGAATTTGTCCACGGCGACAAGCAGATGTCATGCCGCCGCGCGCCGTCTTGAATGGGCCCACCATGTCCAGTCCCCAAACGCGAAGGGCCAAGTGAGGGGAATGGTCTTGAGTGCGAAGCCGGCATGTGTTGCTTGGAGCTGAAGAGTTGGCACCCTTTGCAATGTTTAACTAACTTCTTTGGCGTCATCCAAAGCAGTCGGCCAAAAGAAACCATGGCGGAAGGCTTTGGCGACGAGTGATCTTGAGGCCGCATGGTGGCCGCATTCTCCTTGGTGGATGTCTCTGAGGATTGCAATGCCCTTCTCTTGCTCAACGCATCGCTGGAGGACTCCAGTGACACTGCGCTTGACGAGTCTCTGTTGACGATTGTGTATGCTCCGGCTCGGCGTTGGACTTGTCTTGCCTCTACTTCGTCAGCCGGCAGATCTTGGTTTATTAGGAAGTTGAGGATGGATTGAGCCCATGACGGAGCTGCGACTTCTTCTATTGCCAAAACGGCTACTGCGACCAGGGCGGGCGGGCTGGGCGGTGAAATGCTGGAGTCGGCCGCCGCCTGTTGTGTTGGTGTAGTCTCCGGGCCGACTACCGCAGTCCCCGAGCCGGGTGAGGCAGTCCCCGGGTCGGGCGTAACTACGGAAGTCCCCGAGCCGCCTGCTGATACCCCCTGGCCGACTATCGAAGTCCCCAGGTCACCTGCTTGGTTCTTCGAGCCGGCTGCGTCGGGGTCAGGCGGCACGAAGATGGAATCGGACTCTGGAGACGGCTTGATAGACGGCTTGAGGAGGCGTTGTAGAGAGACACCGGTTGGTATTGCTTGCCGAGTGGAGCCTATTCGAGCCAGGGCATCAGCTGGCTCGTTGTCGGCTCGCGGTACGTGGAGGAACTCGCATCCTTCAAAGTACCCACTGATCTGCTGAACGAGGAAGCGGTAGCTTGCCATATTTGCGTCCTTGGCGTCCCAGTCGCCGGATGATTGCTGGACCACCAAGTCCGAGTCGCCATAACATAGGATCCGGCGAATGCCGAGTTCTTTGGCAAGCCGGAGCCCGTGTATGAGCGCCTCGTACTCGGCCACGTTGTTGGAGGCGGCAAAGTGAATTTGCAGCGTGTATCTGAGCTTGTCGCCTTTGGGAGAGGTGAGGATGACGCCGGCTCCCAAGCCGGTGCGCATCTTGGACCCATCGAAGTGCATGCGCCAATGAGTGGAGTCGGGAGCTGGCGGCAGGTACTGGGTCTCGGCCCAGTCGACGAGGAAGTCGGCCAATGCTTGGGACTTGATGGCGGTGCGAGGCTGGTAGAAGATCGTGTAAGGGGGCCAGCTCGATGGCCCATTTCGCCACCCGGCCGGATGCATCCCGGCTGCCTATGATCTCGGCCAGCGGGGCGGTGCATACAACCGTGATGGGATGCTCTTGGAAGTAGGGCTTCAGCTTCTTGGCGGCGAAGTACACGCCGTAGCACATCTTCTGGTAGTGCGGGTAGTTCTGCTTCGAGGTAGACAGCACCTCGCTCAAATAGTACACCGGCCTCTGGACCGGCTGGGCTCGGCCTTCTTCTGGGCGTTGGACTACGATGACGGTGCTGACCACCCGGCTGGTTGCAGGCAATGTAGAGGAGCATGGGCTCTTTCTCAGTCGGCGCCGCCAGGACAGGCGGCGTGGCCAGCATCTTCTTCAGCTCGTGAAAAGCTTGGTCGGCTTGGTCGTTCCACTCGAAGTGAGTGGTCTTCTTCATGAGGCGGTAGAGGGGGAGAGCTTTCTCTCCGAGCCGGCTGATGAAGCGGTTCAGGGAGGCCAAGCATCCGGTGAACTTCTGGACGTGTCTCGAAGCTTGGTGGGAATCGCCATTCTCTCAATGGCCTTGATCTTCACTGGGGTTGCATTCGATGCCGCGTTCGGAGACCAGGAAGCCTAGGAGCTGGCCGGCTGGCACTCCGAACACGCATTTCTCGGGGTTGAGCTTGATTTGGAACCGGCGTAGGTTCTCAAATGTTTCCTTGAGGTCTTCCAGCAAGGTGCCGCGCTTCTCCGTCTTCACCACAATGTTTCGTCTCGTAGACGTGGGCATTTCTGCCGAGTTGCTTGAGGAGGCACTTCTGCATGCAATGCTGAAAAGTGGCACCGGCATTTCTCAAGCCGAATGTCATAGTCAGGTAGCAGAAGGCTCCGAATGGCGTGATGAAGGCGGTCTTCAGGCGGTCTGCCGGATCTAACTTTATCTGGTGATACCCTGAGTAAGCATCCAAGAAACTCAACAGCTCGCATCCGCGTGGAGTCTATCACTTGGTCAATCCTTGGCAGGGCAAAGGGATCTTTGGGGCAGGCCTTGTTGAGGCTCGTGTAGTCTATACACATGCGCCACTTGTTGTTCTTCTTTAGCACGAGGACCGGGTTGGCGAGCCACTCTGGAAAGAAAACTTCCATAATGAAGCCGGCTGCCAGAAGCCGGGCTATCTCCTCTCCCACAATCCTGCGTTTCTCCTCCGACAGTCGGCGAGGGGTTGTTTGACTGGCTTTGCGTCTTCTCGGACGTGTAGTATTGTGCTCGGCGAATTCCTTCGGACGCCCGGCATGTCCTTGGGGACCATGTCAAAGATTGTCCTGATTCTCACGGAGGAAAAATCGGCCAGAGCTCGCCTCTATTGATCTGTTTAGGAATTATAACCCGACCTAGCTGGCATTATCCTGTGTGGTCTTCGGATGGTCAAGAGAGTTCTGTTCTTCGTCTCTCCTTGCCTCGGACTGGAAAGTCCTTGAGCATCAGCTCCTTGGATCGGGGGACAGGCCGACTGCTTGCCGGCCATGGCCGACTCGGTCCAGCATCTTCTTCTCTTCGGCGAATCACAAGGGACTCGGCCAGCCGGCTGCTGGCTGCCGCACTCGGAGGACTTCTTGTAACTCGCGGCTATGGTGATGACGCCTTGGTGCTCTGGTATCTTCATCTTGAGGTATGCATAGTGGGGAACTGCCATGAACTTGGCCAAGGCAGGTCGGCCAAGCAATGCATGGTAAGGGCTCTCCAGGTCCACCACTTCAAACCAGATCGCTTCCCGGCGGAAATGCTCCTTGTCCCCAAAAGTACATCAATCTTGATCTTGCCAATGGGGGCGCAGGACCAGGCCGGGTACGATGCCATGGAACACAGTCCGAGTAGGCATGAGTTGCTTCGTCTTGACATTCAGCTTCTCCAGGGTGTCACGGTACAGGATGTTGATGCTGCTCCCGCCGTCTATCAGCACGCGGGAGAAACGGGCGGCGCGTCTGTCCGTTGCAAGGGTGGCATCCAAAACCAACGCATAAGAGCCGGGAGACGGCATCACCTCTGGGTGGTCGCCGGCTCCAGCTGATAGGTTTTTCTGACCAGTGCATGTGCTCGGCGGGGTTGGGAGCAACCATGCTGACTTCTTGGTGCTCTCGGCGTTTGCTGCGCCGGTCTTCGGGCTGGCTTGTAAAGATGATATAGGCGGCATGCTCGTCGGGGAACTCATCGTGCACGGCTCCGACTGCGGGCCGAGCGGCCGGCGGCTGCGGAGCCGGAGGCGGCGGACCGGGGCGGACGGCAGGCGGAGGCGGCGTGCGAGCCCTTCGCCTTTAGAGATTCGGGTGAGCCAGTGGCACTTCCGGGTCGTGTGGTTGGACGGCTTCGCGCCGCTGTGGAACTTGCACGGGGCGTCGAGAGTCTGCTCGTAGGAGAAGGCCGGCTGCCAAGCCGGCTTGCCGCCCCTCTGCTTCTTGGGTGCGGGCCGCGCTTCGGGCTGCTCGTCTTCGACTGTGGCCACCTGCCGACTGGTGGAGGGCGGCACGGGCCCTTGCGCTTGTGGTCGTTCTGGTGTGGGCGTCGGCCGGAGTCCCCAGCCGGCGTCTTGGGCGCCGGGTTGAGTACCTTTCTGGATGCGTCTACCCGGAGTTCGGTCTTCATCGAGGAGTTGGCAGTGGGGTACTTGTCCGCTATGATCAGAAGCTCGTTGAGGGTAGTCGGCTCGTCGCAGAGGAGCTTGTGCTTGAGGAGGGTTCCTTCTCGGCACCCGGCAGTGAAGTATTCTATGGCTTGCACCTCGTGCACCCCTTCGCAAGAGTTGCGGAGCTCGGCCCAACGCGTGAGGTAGTCGCGAGTGGACTCGGCGGGGCCTTGTACGCACAAGGAGAGCTGTCTGGGCTTGGGAGCCGCTTGTAGGTGCTGGTGAGTTGCGGACGAAGGCTTCTGTGAAGTCTAGCCAGCTGTTGATGCTGTATGGCTTGAGGCTGTGAGGCCAGGTCCGCGCCGTGCCCTGCAGCATGAGGCACGGTACTTCACGGCAAACGCGCCTGTTGCCGTTGGCTATGCTAACCGCATGGAGTAGTCGATCAACCAATCTTCCGGCTTCACGGAGCCGTTTGTACTTGGCGTGTCTCTGGGAAGTGAGAACCCTTTGGGGAAAGGCTCGTCGCGGATGCGGGGGCCGAAGCAAGGCGGGCCGACATCGTCTTCTTCTTCCAGCGCCAGGGATCGCCCAAGGCGGTCGATCCGATGGCGGGCGTCGTTCTCGCCGACTCCTTCGCGGCGACCTAGCCGGCCGCTGAGAGTCGGGATGCGCAACAGGCGGCGGTGGGATATCTCTCTCCACGGGGACGAGGTGGAGGCGGGTTGCCCCGCCATTCCACGGCTCGGGGATGGCCTTCTGCGTCTCGCTCGATGGAGATTCGGGTCCGGCTTCGGCTGGCCGCCGGCTCTTTCTCGCGCCGCGCGCGGGTGTTGCTCATAGTCGGTGCCCGGGACGTCGCGTCGTGATCTCGGCGCGGGGGAGGGCTTTCCGCGCGGGCGTCGGCTTCGTGCCGCTGCGCGGCTGCATCGATTCAGCTGCTGGATGCGTCGGGTCATGTGGGGGAGTTCTTCGGCCCCCAGTCCATCTAGCTCGTCTACGGCCGCCTGGGCGGCGCGCAGGTTCTCGAGTGGAGTAGCGTAGACTGGGCGGTCGACTCCTAGCGTATCGGCGACGACAGCGCCGCGCTGTCTGACAACGCCGGCCCGGCTAGGCCCGCCTGGGGGCGGCGTGCCAAAGGCGGCGCGGTCGGCCTCGCGTCGGTGGGCCTCAGCGAGGCGTCTCATGGAAACCAACTTCCGGCCCTCCGCGAGGAGGGCAAGGCGGCGAGCTTCCAGTGCTTCAGCGTCGGCATCGGCCGGGAGGGGGATGGACAAGTCGTGGACCGCCGCGTGACGGTGGCGTCTGTGGGCGCGCTCTCGTCAGAGCGCCGCCGTGGCCCAATGACCATCACTCGGTTGGGTGACAGGCGTCGCTGCCGATCGGCCCGGGGAAGCGTCGTTGTAGATCGCTCGACGATTGGTGTCGGGAAACATAGCGAGCTGAGATCACGTTGTCGGATCGCTAGCATTCGGAGTCGATTGCGAAGGCAACCGATCTCCAGGTCCACAGGCAAGGCTCGCGGAGAACGGTGGAAGCTGACGTCCAGAAGGAGGAACCGCCTTGCGGAGGTGTCGGTAGCCCGATTAATATCTGGAGGCCAGGTTCGTCAGAGAAATGAGTAGTCTTGTCAAGGAGTATTCGGCGAGGCTGACTCCGCACAGATCGTTGGTGACGCCTTGTGCACAGTTCTTGGCAAGCGCCATCGGGCAGTGCCGGGACTGGCTTCGCTCGCTGGGGAGAAGAGGGTTGCCCGTCCAGAAAGGGTCTCAGGACGACGTGCACTAGCCCACTGGTGGGCTGCCAATGTCGGGTGGTAGATGCGACATATGCCAAGTGGCTTATCATTGTGGGAGCCAGTAAGACGTCGCCGGTGCCTGGAAACGGGATGAGGCGAAGACATGCACGCCGAATCTTACCCAGCTTCGGGGCTCTCCGTGAGATAACACCCCTACTGCTGCTCTGCAGGGGTCTCCGCATGATCACTAGATGAACAAGTAGCTACACGATGCTCCTTGAGCTGTTTGGCGAGAGGAGGAAGAAGGGCACGGCTTGCTCTCTTCTCCTCCCTATGTGGTGTCTACTAGCAGGGATCCCTTTGCATGGGTGTCCCCGGGGGGTTTATATAGGCCTACCCCCCGGGGGTACAATGGTAATCCGGCTGGGCGCGGGGCCCAGCCGTCTGTGTCTTCGCTCTCCGGCTTCTGCGCCGGCTGCTGGGGCCCGCCGGCTAGTGGGTCCCGCCGGCTGCCGGCTCCTTGGTCGACAGGCAGGCCCCGTGGATGACATCAGGGTCAACGTGGCAACAGTGCTGCGCCGGACGGGTCATGGCCACCCGTACGGCGCACTGTGCCAGGCGTGCTCCGGGATTCGGGGGTGGCAGGCATCACTGTAGCCACGCCCCGTCACATCGCCGTTATGTGGATGCGGACTTCGAGGGTACGATCTTGACCGCTTTATGGGAGTCGGCTTCTTGGAGTCGGCCTTCTCGCGGCCGGCTTCTCGGAGCCAGCCCTCCCGCGGCTTTTCTTCATGAGGGCTGAAGTCGGGCCGCCTTCCGATAGCCGGCCTGGAGACAGCCGGCAAGGGGAAGGCGGCCCTGTGTCTTGGATTCTTGAGGGCCGAATCGGCTCGTAATTTTTTCAGAAGGGCCAGGGGGAGCCGGCTAGGCTACCCATGGTTATTTACTCCGACACTATGGGGACTTTTTGGTTTCCTATATACATGGTGCCACATCAAAGTTGTGCATTGCATATTCAAACATCACACAAACACCTCTTTGGCCCACATGCAGACGGTGGTACGCAGTCCTATATAGGATGATCAATCGCGTGCGACGTACGCTTTGCTTTCTGGGTTGGTCCCGTGAGTTCGTCGTCCGTCACTTTGACCCAGCGAGAGAGAGGTACGTTTGACGAACAAGGAGGATTAATTCTTTTAGGGTTGTGTTACTAGGTGTATATATAGTACATGTCCAAGGGGGGTTACCAGCTTGGTCCATCACTTTCACCAACAGCGCGAGAGAGGTTAACTAATTTGACTTAGGAGGGGATTAATTTTTTGTTTTGTCTTGATATAGATCATGATGTGAGATTACATATATATAATAGCGCATTTGTACACATGAATCCATCCTGCTAGATCAAAGGGGGGCGAGCACCTGACACGTCGTGAACGACCTCTTGCTCTGTGTGAGGACCTCTGCGATTTTCAACGCATGCACCACATCAATGTTGTGCATTGGGTCGGGTATTCAACACATATGCATGCATCACACACCTCCATAAATATGTTCGGCACACACGCATGCAATAATGGTTGTGAGGGAGTCCTGGATTAGGGGGTCTCCGGATAGCCGGACTATATCCTTTGGCCGGACTGTTGGACTATGAAGATACAAGATTGAAGACTTCGTCCCGTGTCCAGATGGGACTCTACTTGGCGTGGAAGGCAAGCTAGGCAATACGGATATGTATATCTCCTCCTTTGTAACCGACCTTGTGTAACCCTAGCCCCCTCCGGTGTCTATATAAACCGGAGGGTTTTAGTCCGTAGGACAACATACAATCATACCATAGGCTAGCTTTTAGGGTTTAGCCTCTCTGATCTCGTGGTAGATCAACTCTTGTACTACTCATATTATCAAGAATAATCAAGCAGGACGTAGGGTTTTACCTCCTTCAAGAGGGCCCGAACCTAGGTAAAACATCGTGTCCCCTGCCTCCTGTTACCATCCGCCTTCGACGCACAGTTCGGGACCCCCTACCCGAGATCCACCGGTTTTGACACCGACATTGGTGCTTTCATTGAGAGTTCCTCTGTGCCGTCACCGTAAGGAAGGATGCCGCCTCTCGTTTTTAAGAACAACATCACCGCGGGGGGAGCCCTGGCTGTCGGCCGAACTCTCCAGCTAGGCAGTTTCATCATGACCGCCCGTTCGGCTGCTGCCCCGACGATGACTTCTCGGGTCATCGAAAACAACCTCCACGTCGGCTCGGAATTCGCCGAGCAGATGGGTCCAATGGAGCTCTCTTCCCTAAAGAGCTCTTGGATCGCATCGCCGCCTTGGGAGTCGCTACGGACTATGATCGGATTGGGCTTAAACCAGATCAAAGGGAGATTAACTCTCCACCGGTCACCCACCATGTTGCGGTGGTGGAGGAACAATACGGCGATTCCTCTTCTATCTTGAGGACTAACTATGTCCCGATTCCTGAGCTCTCCGAGCCGGATACCCGTTTACGGGAGGACATCACCCAAGCCCTGAACCTAGAGTCAAGCAGCGGGCCAGACTTATCGGGCAACATACCGGAACCCGAAATTCCAATATTGGAAACACCTCGGCCCCTGGGTCTCAGATTGGGTAGGGGTTCGGACTCAATTCCACCCACCCGCCCAGACATAAACGATCTTTCCCACATCAAGCAAGAGCCCCATTAAACAGTACATCATTATTGGGCCAGATTCCTCCTTGTGAAGAACAAGGTTAAGGACTGTCACGAGGAAGATGCAGTCTCATTTTTCTGCAATAATTGCATGGACAAGGGAATCCTTAACGCCTTAAGTCGCCGTGACATATCACGCTTTGCTGACTTGGCGTCCAAATTACGAAAGTACTGTGCGATGGAAAGCGCTTGGAAAACCAAAACGAAATTTTGGGATAATCCGGCTAAGAATATACACCCAGTCTGAAGTAAAAGGGTGCACTATCATAAGACACCCGAGTTAGTTACAAAGAAACAAAAACCCTCTATGTCGGTGTACAAAAAGAGGGGTACACTTTTTGTACCCCTATAACTGTGCACGGGCAGTCTGAGCCGCGGATACCACCACACCAAGCAAGGCAAGGGAGGTGAGCCAGGGTAAGACCGAAGCTCAAGAGAACTAGAACGAAACCAAGGCCAAGACCATGAAGAGCAAAGGGGACGAAGCGGACTCCCCCGGCAAGACCCTTGTCGCGGCGACTCGTCCCGCGCCTACAGAGCAAATCACCCTTGAGTCCACTGCCCCCAAAGGGCAAGGATTCGGGAGACATCCCCGTGGCGGCATGCAGATCTTTGTGAAGACATTCAAGATCAGATACACACTAAGGAGACGACAACCCTTGGCGGGATCCCAGCCGAGGAAGACCACAAGGTCCCCGGCAAGCGCCCTGCCGGGGATGACAGCAGGCGCCTCGGCAAGACCCTTGCGGGGGCCCCGGCAAGGCCCTTACCAAGGACACCCGCAGGGCCACCATCAGGCCCACGCCGACTAAACCTCCACCTCTACATGCATGCAGCTTCCGACCCGACCAGCTGGGCAGGCACCTGTGTGGCGGCATGCAGATCTTCGTGAAAAGCCACCACTGTGCCACCTCAGCTGCCTGCCTACCTACTAGCATCGCAGGTGTCGCTGGCCAGGGCGCGTGTCGACACTAGAAGGAGCGGCGACGGACGAGACATGTTTCTCCCCCGTCCCTGATAAAGCAAGGACACCTAAGCAAGACGCATTAAATGCGCCTTGTCATGTGATGCGAGGGATAACCTCGCAGCACTGTACCCTTTCCACCACCTGTGTGCTACTATGGCAACCCCTTTTTTCTATAAAAGGAGGCCCGAGGCGACCAGAGGAGGGATTCGGCTTTTTGGAGCTCCTCACGCCCCATAGCTAGCTCAAGAACACAGATATTTAATCCACCAAAGCAGGAGTAGGGTTTTACGCATCCTCGCGGCTCGAACCTGGATAAACGAACCGTGTGCTATCTGTTTGATCCGCTCTTCTCACGACCCCGCGCCCCGCTAACCACAGTAGGGATTCTTGTGATCCCATAGGTGTCGTTCCCACTGACATCTTTGGCGCGCCAGGTAGGGGGGGCGCAGTTGTGAGAATCGGCTTTAGCAGTTAGTTCGGTGCTACTTCATCATCATGGCGCCCAAGAAGAAGACGACGGTGGCGGTTGGCCAGTCGGAAGCCGGACAGCCCGTCCCGACACGGGCGAGCAGCGGACCGGTCGCAGAAAGGACCCGGGGCGCTGCTCGTGAACACCAACACCATCCCAGTAGCCGGAATTTGGGAGGCGGCGATGTTTGTGCGCTTGGTAACGGGCCACATGTCGCCAAATCCAAAGGCGGAGCCCAGCCCTTCGTGGGTGGAGCGGGGCCTTCCAAGGTCATCGCCGCCCCGCCCAAAGGCGACGCAAGGGCCTCCAAGACTCCCACGCCGGCGCCAACAGTGCGCTCCTCCCAGACAGCGCGTGACGAACGATGTAATCACGCCGAAGATCCCGGGCGTCGCCGTGGGAAGATCCCCGAGCGCCACTCCCGGGACATAGAAGACCTTCCCACTCGCCGAGGCGCTGGTGAAAACGGCATGCGACCACGGGGTCATGATAGAGCTCCTTCTGACATGGTCAGAAGTCGATGCGCGTCGCGATCCATGCAGGTTTCGCTGCTACCGACGCCAGCAGAGGCCCTGGCGCGCGTGCAGTTGCTCCTCAACTTTCCTCCCACTACGGGGAAACTCGACGAATGGAGAGCCACTATCCGAAGCCTTGTTGCGGTGGCCAACAAATACGAACCAAGTCCGGTGGGGCCCCCGGGTCGACGCTCCGATGGAGTCCCGCGGACCAGTGGTGGAAAAGCCGGCGGCGCCGCGACCATGGTGCATTCACCTCTTCCCCATCCGGTACCGCGGATGCCAGCTCGTCGCGACGTCGCGGGTGACGACATCTCCATAGCATCGTCTGACCCGCGGACCCACTGTGACCAGCGCCAAGTTCTTCGGGAACGAGCCCATGAAGACGCTCGAACCACTATCGAGCGCCGGCGCGGAGCGCGCCACCAGTCAGACAGGCGAGCAGGGCCTGCTGTGAACCACCCGGCCCCGGAGAGCCATGGAGGCCTACCTTACGAGGTAGGTTGTCCGGCTTTTACCCGTGAGCTGCGGCAGTTCCAGTGGCCCACTCACCGCACCTTCAAACCTGACATTGGCGAAAAGTACAACGGCAAGACTCACCCGTCTGAGTTCCTCAGCATCTACACCATCGCGATGCAAGCCGCCGGAGCCTGCGACGATAAGGTGCTTGCGAATTACTTTCCATTGGCTCTTAAATCCAACGCCATGTCGTGGTTGATGCACTTGTCGGTAGACTCTATTTCCTCCTGGTTGGATTTGTGCCATGAGTTTGTGGGCGCCTTTACTGGAGGTCACCAAGCCCATGGCCAAGCAAGCGACCTGCATTTCATTCCCCAGAAGGGAGGCGAGAGTCTGTGCAAGTATATACAGAGGTTCAGCCGGGTACAGTACAATATCCCTGATGTTCACCCTGCCGCCATCATCAGCGCATTCCATCAGAACGTGCGTAACCGCAAGATGCGCGAAGAACTGGCAATGAACAAGGTGAAAGATGTGGCAGAACTCTATGTTCTTGCTGACAGATGTGCCCGAGCTGAAGAGGGAAGGAAGTACCCCGGCGAAGATGCCGGCGTGGAAACCGACTCCTCAGATGAGGATACTGCCGCCCCGGCGAAGAAAGGCCGGCGCCGCAACAGGAAGCGCAAAGGTAAATCTGCGCTTGCCGTCGAGGGATCTGACGATGCCGGCTCCGCCAAGAAAACCAAGGCAGATGACCCCGGCAAGGAAATTGCCGAATGTGTCGCCTGCCGGGCCTTGGCGGCTGCCGAGAAGCCAGGAAACTCCGACAAGCAATACTGCAAGATCCATCGCACCAAAGGCCATGATCTCCAGAACTGCCGACAAGTTGAGCTCCTTGTTGAGAAGCAGAGGGCTGAATATGAGAGGTGGGACAAGGAGAAAGGCCGGGACGGTGCTGAGGGGTCCAGCAAGAAGCGTGACAGCCAGGCGGGCCCTCGCGGCAAAGATAAACAGCAGGAGAGGCCCGCCCGGGGCCGTGACAAAAAGCTAGAAGACGATGATCACAAAGAGGACGATGAGTCTGGTGACCAAGAATTTCAAAAAGCTACAGAGGCCATGTGCGCCGATGGCGGCGCCTCGCTACATACCTCTCACCGCCAGCTTAAACAGTGGGCGCGTGAGATTACAGCTGCGGAACCGTCGTTTGATGCCCAAAGGCCGCTAAAGTAGTCCAACACACCTATCATTTTGACACTGACGATCACCCTGATCGCACTACTGCAGTCGGGTGCTTGCCATTGTTGGTTTCACCAACAATACGCAACCTCCAGGTGACAAAGATGCTAGTCGATGGCGGGGCCGGTCTGAACTTAATCTCGCCTGGCGTGATCGAGAAATTGTAGATTCCTGATGAAGACCTCGAAGAGACGGGCACGTTTCAGGGGGTCAACCCGGGAAGAAGTGAACCAAAGGGAAAGGTCACGTTGCCCGTGACTTTTGGGAGTGATCTGAACTACAGGACAGAAATGATTGTGTTCGACGTTGCCAAGATCCCCTTGCCTTACAACGGGATCCTTGGCCGCCCAGTGCTGGCCAAGTTCATGGCGGCGTCACATTACGCCTACAACACCCTGAAGATGCCGGGGCCTGTGATGATCATCACCGTCCCATCAGAGAAGAAGGATGCGCTGATTTGCACTGACCAACTCTACCAGCAAGCAGTTGCAGCAGCCGCCACTGCTAAGGCACTTGCTCCTGCCGTTGGAGGCCCGGGAAGGCAAAATAAGAAGACCGGTGAGACCTCAGGCACCCACTCCGGCAAGTGCACCTCTTCGGAGTGTAGCGCTCCCGTCGAGGACGTGCCAGAGAGCTCCGCCGACAGAAACAAGAAGTCCAGGGCCACACCGCTGGGAACCAAGAAGGTTTCTGTCAAGGAGGACGGCACGGGAGGAGCTTTTACCATAAGCTCCACCCTTGACGACAAATAGGAAGACGCGCTCGTCACCTTCCTGCAGGCGAATGTCGATGTGTTTGCATGGCAAGCATCCGACATCCCCGGCGTTCCCAGGGAGGTGATTGAGCACCACCTTGTTGTCTGTCCTCATGCGCAGCCCGTCAAGCAGAGGGTCAGAAAGAAAACTTTGGAACAACAAGAGTTCATCACAGAGGAGATCCGGAAACTGGAAGCAGCGGGTTTGGTAAGAGGAGTGCTCCATCCAATGTGGTTGGCCAATCCAGTGGTAGTGCGCAAGGCAAATGGGAAGTGGAGGCTGTGTATTGATTACACAGATATTAATAAGGCTTGTCCCAAAGACCCCTTCCCGTTGCCGCGCATCGACCAAATTGTTGACTCCACAGCTGGGTGAGATCTGTTGTCATTCCTCGATGCCTACTCCGGCTACCACCACATCTTCATGACAAGGGAAGATGAAGAGAAAACGGCATTCATCACCCCATGTGGTACGTATTGCTTTATACGGATGCCTTTCGGGTTGAAGAGTGCTGGTTCAACGTTTGCAAGGGCGGTCCAGATTGGTTTTGAACCCCAGCTCCATAGAAATATGGAAGCTTATATGGATGATATAGTGGTCAAAACCAAGAACAGGGCAACCCTCATATCAGATTTACAAGAAACATTTGCAAACCTACGCAAGATCAATCTCAAGATGAACCCTGAGAAGTGCGTCTTCGGCGTCCCGTCTGGCAAGCTTCTCGGGTTCTTTGTGTCACGGCGTGGGATAGAGGCCAATCCGGACAAGATCAAAGCTATAGAGCAGATTGAAGCGCCCAAGCGAGTCAAGGATGTGCGTCGGCTTGCTGGTTGCATTGCCGCCATGAGCAGGTTCATTTCTAAGTCCCCCGAGCGCGCCCTTCCCTTTTTCAAGATTTTGAAAAAGGCGAGCCCGATGGAGTGGACGCCAGAAGCCGAAGCAGCATTGCAAGATTTGAAGAGGTACCTCTCCTCCGCGCCAATACTAGTTGCGCCTAGGCCACAGGAACCGTTGCTGCTGTACCTGGAGGCAACGAACCAGGTGGTCAGCGCCGCACTAGTGGCGCAGAGAGAAATTGATGATGAGGTACTAGCAGCGACGGAGCCCGATGCCACCGATGCCGAGACGACGCAGCCAATTGAAGTGCCGCCGAAGAAGAAAATGATGTAGCACCCGGTCTACTTTGTTAGTTCCCTCCTGCAGGGGGCTAGATCGAGGTACTCCGGTGTGCAGAAACTGCTCTTCGGCCTTCTTATGGCCTCGAGGAAGCTGCGTCACTACTTCCAGGCGCACGAAATCACTGTCGTCACTCGCCTCCCTCTACGACGGATATTGCACAATCCAGACGCAACGAGAAGGATCGTAGAGTGGGCATTCGAACTGTCCAGCTTTGGCCTCAAGTTTGAGAGTACCTCGACGATTCAAAGCCGAGTCCTGGTGGAGTTCGTTGCAGAATGGACCGCAACGCTTGACGAAGAAACCCAAGAGACTGTTCTCCCCCGCAAGGAGGCAAGTTGCGACTAGGTCATGTACTTTGATGGAGCTTTCTCCTTACAGGGCGCCGGGGCTGGCGTAGTTCTTGTCACGCCCACTGGAGAGCACCTCAAGTACGTGATCTAGATGCACTTCCCCAGGGAGGTGTCAACAAACAATACGGCTGAGTGCGAAGGGCTGCTTGCCGGTCTTAGGATCGCGGCGGACCTCAGAATCAAGAAACTCGTTGTCAGAGGCGACCCGCAACTTGTCGTCAAGCAAGTCAACAAGGATTACCAAAGCCCGTTGATGAAGGCCTACGTCGATGAAGTGAGAAAGCTGGAAGAGCGTTTTGACGGTATACAGGCAGAATACGTTCCCCGAGCGGAGAATGATATCGCCGATTACCTGTCAAAACGCACTTCCCTCAAGCTACCTGTGGAACCAGGTACCTTTGTGCTTCGGCTAACTCAGCCATCCGTTGATCCATCAACAGAGCAGAACAAGAGGAAAAAATCAGGGCCCGGCAAGTACTTTCCCGCCGAGCTCCCCGAAGCCACCGGCAAGGATGTTGCCGGAGACACTGAGCCCGCCACGGGATGGCTAGCTCCGACAGAGCATCAAGCTCTTGCCATGGAGACAGTCGCTCCGATAGCGGAGGAAATGCCTTTAGTCCTCACCGTCGAGCCCCAGGCTCCAGCGTGGGCACAGCATACCGTCTGATTCCTCCAAACAGGGGAACTTCCTGAGGAGCAGGAAGAAGCGGAAAAAGTAGCTCGTCACTCTACTATGTACCAGTTCGTCGATGACGTCCTGTACAGAAAGAGGCCGAATGGCGTTAAATTGAAGTGTATCCCTTGAGAGGAAGGACTGGGGCTGTTGGCGGAGATACATGGAGGCATATGTGGATCCCACATCGGGTCAAGGGCCCTTGCCGGCAAAGCGTTTCGGCAAGGCTTCTTCTAGCCCACCGCCCTCCAGGATGCGACGACACTAGTCACTAGGTGTGAAGCGTGTCAGTTCCATTCAAAGAAGCTTCATCAGCCAGCTCAAGCCCTTCAAACCATTCCTCTCTCCTGGCCTTTCTCGGTCTGGGGGCTCGACATACTGGGCCCTTTCCCCCGCACTGTCGGGGGCTTTGAGTACTTGTACATTGCAATCGACAAGTTCACAAAGTGGCCAGAAGTGGAAGTAGTGAGGAAGGTCACAACACAGTCAGCCATCAAGTTCTTCAAAGGACTGGTGTGCCGTTTTGGTGTACCCAATAGGGTTATCACCGACAACGACACGCTATTCACAAGCCACACCTTCATGCAATATATTCAAGACCTCGGCAGCAAGGTCTGTTTCGCTTCCGTTGCTCACCCACGAAGCAATGGTCAAGCTGAGAGGGCAAATGCTGAAGTACTGCGCGGCCTGAGGACAAAGACCTTTGACAGACTGCACAAGAGTGGAAGGCGCTGGATTGATGAATTGCGGGTGGTTCTTTGGTCAATCAGAACTACACCAAATCGAGCCACTGGCCAGACACCCTTTGCCCTGGTATACGGGGCAGAAGCAGTTCTCCCCATGGAACTCATATACGGGTCACCTCGAGTACTCGCTTATGACGAGCTTGAGCAAGAGAAATTGCGGCAAGATGACGCAACGCTCCTTGAGGAAGATCGTCTTCGGGCGGTTGTGAGAGCAGCGCGCTACCAGCAAGCCTTGCGCCGCTACCATAGCCGCAAGGTTCATGCCCGAAGCTTTGAGGAAGGCGACCTTGTTCTTCGGCGCGTTCAATCGGCCAAGAATTCCAACAAGTTGACGCCAAAGTGGGAAGGCCCTTATCGGGTAATACGAGTCACCAGGCCCGGCGCAGTCCGCCTGGAGACCGAAGATGCCGTGCTGGTGAGTAACTCCTGGAACATTGAGCATCTTCGCAAGTTTTACCCGTGAGGCGCGGCTTGCCGGGACCCCTGGCAAGCCACCTTTTGTACGAGCCTTGCCGATGATGCATGTAACCCTCTGTACAAAGCCAGGCGCAGACCCTGAGCATAAATAAATGAAGCGTTGGCGCCCTAAGTTATAGCATGCATGCTAGGTCGAGTCTCGTCCTTGGTTAGGGTTGATAGTGCTTAGCAGTGACTAACCCCCAGCTTAGAGGTCGAGTGTGCGTCTCTTTGTCTTTCTTTTGTCTTCTTTGGTTCACAGGACACACAGATATCCTTGCCGAACCACTTGGGGAGGAAAAAAAGAGGAACAGACCAGCATCTAGCCCCCGGCAAGCCAGTATTGCCGGGGGCTGCAAGAGCAAAGATTCACCCACGGCGAACCAGGGTTGCCGGGGACTGCAGCTTCAGATAAGTTCTTCATCCCTTATCATGCATTCCATTATGGACTGAGGTATGTGAAACCTCGTTTTCCCCTAAGCTACCGTGCTCCCATAACTCTAGGCCCTAGGGCTCGTTCCTGAGGCCAAGTTTGGTCGTAGTCGCGGCAGCGAAAGGATGAAACAAGGAGCCTGAACCCACCTCATCCCTACCTCCGTCGAAGGCATGAGGAAGGTCGAGCGAAGTGGGGAGACGGCAAGGCCTGTTGCCGGGCAAGGAAATGTTTATCTTGAAGATATCAAGGATTTACTCCTTGTCGTGGGTTCCACCCGCAAACAAATGACCCGGCAAGCATCCCTTTTTCATTAAAAAAACATTCCACTCAGGTACAGTCCATAGGGAATGAAAAACATGAATGATGGGATTACAAGTTTTAAATTCAACAAAGGCCCGAAGGCTTACAAACTAAAAAGAGATAAGGTGCCCGTAATCCCTTTCTTGTCCCTCTCCTCTGGAGGCAGGTCAAGGAGGCGAAAGGGACAAAAGGAGCACCTAGGCGAGCTATGGGTGGCAGAAGACACCAAGAGAACATCTTGGTGGCCGTCCAAAGGCTGGATGGTGATGGCAGCACCGGAAGCAGAGCTCGAAGACGAGGCGGCATGACGTCAGCACGCGTCGAAGGCGTCGGTGCCCGCGTACTCCGACCTGACGGCCTTGCCGCCCGCCCTCTTTCTCTTCTGCAGCTTCCCAACGCCAGCCGCCCAAGGAGACGACCCCGATAAGTTCAAGGAGCCAGCGACACGGATGATGGGGTCGCCGGTGCCGCATGGAGCGGCACCCGACACCTAATCGGACCCGTCATCCTGCCGCCTACTACCCTCGTCGTTGCTGCCGCTGTCCTCCTCGTTACTCCCGCCCGAGGAGGAGTCTTCACTATCAGAGGAGCTCTTCACGCAGCACCTTGCACGGGTCCCAAAGAGCCCGAAGACCTTGACGGAGAGAAGGCCACCCTCCATCAGCTTAAAATGGAGAGTGAGCCCCTCCGTCAAGCGGTGGATATGAGCAAACATCTTCCATCCCCGACGAAGATACATCACGTGAGGGGCGGGGAAGTCGACGCGGACCCGCGTGCCACTGATCCCGCAGCCCCTCATGTGCAGCCACAACGACTCCGGCGGATCCAGCTCCATCTCCCGCGCAAATGGAGTCGGGAGAAGAAGGTGACGGCGCGGCGGCCGGCGCAGCCTAACGAAGAACTCACAAGGGTCATCCCCAACATGGCCCTCCATTGGAGGAGGAGCTGCTGGCGGAGGCGAGGCCGGCGCGCCACCCCGTCCTCCTCTTCACCGAGCGCCCCGGCCTCGCCCACGGCCTCGCCCCCTCCCCCTTCCCCTCGCGGCTGGCTATGCCACCGCAGGCGCAGGGGAAGGAGGGACGCGTTGTCGAGCGGCGACCCTCGCCGCCACTGTTGAAGGACCGGGATTCCCTCTCTCCATGACGGATGGAAGGGAGGAGCAGAAGCTGAAGGAAGAAGAAGATGAAAGAATGCGGGACGCCATCCCCCTCCCGCTCTTTATAAAGGATCGGGGTTGGGGCTCGGCCGCCCCGCTCGGCCAATCAAGATACGGAAGGCGCAGGGAGCCAAGACCGACCCGCCGCCCCAACCAGTGACGGCCCGGTTTCCCACCCCGTGATCGTGGGGAGTGGACGCCTTGAAGACCGCGCCTTAGCCCCATTCAGTAAATGGGCCGTGCCTCCACGCCTCCCTCCGTTTATGGGGAAGGCACGAACCGCCCCTTTACTACGATGTGACGCATGCCTGCAGGAACCAACCCCACATATGCCGCCCACGTCACATGCGCCTCCCCAGCCGTGCCACGCGCGGGAATCGTGGGAAGTGCAGCGCGCGAAGAATCTTACCGTGGTAAAAAACCGCCCCGCCTACCCGCGCACCGTTTTTGGGCCTAGCCCAACAACACGTTGCGCTTATGTGTGGCCCAGGCCCGGGGGCTCCTGTCGGTGTACAAAAAGAGGGGTACACTTTTTGTACCCCTATAACTGTGCACGGGCAGTCTGAGCCACGGATACCACCACACCAAGCAAGGCAAGGGAGGTGAGCCAGGGTAAGACCGAAGCTCAAGAGAACTAGAACGACACCAAGGCCAAGACCACGAAGAGCAAAGGGGACGAAGCGGACTCCCCCGGCAAGATCTTTGCCGGGAGACAGTTCTCGCAGCCCCGGCAAGATCCTTTCCGCGGCGACTCGTCCCGCGCCTACGGAGCAAATCACCCTGGAGTCCACTGCCCCCAAAGGGCAAGGATTCGGGAGACATCCCCGTGGCGGCATGCAGATCTTTGTGAAGAGATTCAAGATCAGATACGCACTAAGGAGACGACAACCCTTGGCGGGATCCCAGCCGAGGAAGACCACAAGGCCCCCGGCAAGCGCCCTGCCGGGGATGACAGCAGGCGCCTCGGCAAGGCCCTTACCAAGGACACCCGCAGGGCCAACATCAGGCCCATGCCAACTAAACCTCCACCACCGCATGCATGCAGCTGCCGACCTGACCAGTTGGGCAGGCACCTGCGTGGTGGCATGCAGATCTTCGTGAAGACCCACCACTGTGCCACCTCAGCTGCCTGCCTGCCTACGTGGCATCGCAGGCGTCGCTGGCCAGGGTGCATGTCGACACAAGAAGGAGTGGCGATGGACGAGACATGTTTCTCCCCCGTCCCCGATAAAGCAAGGACACCTAAGCAAGACGCATTAAATGCGCCTTGTCATGCGATGTGAGGCATAACCTCGCAGCACTGTACCCTTTCCACCTCCTGTGTGCCACTGTGGCAACCCCTTTTTTCTATGAAAGGAGGCCCGAGGCGACCAGAGGAGGGATTCGGCTTTTTGGAGCTCCTCATGCCCCATAGCTAGCTCAAGAACACAGATATACAATCCACCAAAGCAGGGGTAGGGTTTTACGCATCCTCGCGGCCCGAACCTGAAAGTGCGTTATATCGACTAGAGGGGGGGTGAATAGGCGATTTTTATGAAAGTCTTCAAAACGTGGAAGTTATGAAGACAAACGATAGAAATAAACCTATTACCATGCAGCGGAAGGTAGACTACACTAGGCAAGCCATAGTCAAGTGTTCAATGAAGTGAAAGCACAATGACTTAATAGCAGTAATGTAGTAAGGATCAGGTAGGAAGATATTATGAAGCCATACAGAGCATGCAGTCACTCAGTGAAGACGAAAGATAGTGCAAACATACAATGACTTCACAAGGGGCAACAGTAAGTAAAGGGAAGGGAAGATGAAACCAGTGACTCATTGAAGACAATGATTTGTTGGACCAGTTCCAGTTGCTGTGACAACTGTACGTCTGGTTGGGGCGGCTAGGTATTTAAACCTTAGGACACACAGTCCCGGACACACAGTCCTGAACACGCAGCTCAGGACACCCAGTCCTCACCGTATTCCCCTTTAGCTAAGGTCACACAGACCTCGCCCAATCACTAAGTCTTCAAGGTAGACTCCCAAACCTTCACAAACTTCGTTCACCGGCAATCCACAATGTCTCTTGGATGCTCAGAACGGAACGCCTAACCGGCTGGAGGATGCACAGTCCTCAAGTGTAATAAGTCTCCAGATCACACAGACAAGAAGACTTAAGTGATGCCCAATTCTCTCTGGCTCTGGGTGGTTAGGGCTTTATCCTCGCAAGGAATTCTCTCTCAAAGGCTTCGAGGTGGGTTGCTCTCAAACGACAAAAGCCGTACTCTCAATCTGAGCAGCCAACCGTTTATGGTTGTGGGGGGTGGGCTATTTATAGCCACTTGGCAACCCGACCTGATTTGTCCGAAATGACCCTGGGTCACTAAGGAACTGACACGTGTTCCAATGGTCAGATTTCAAACTCACACGGCAACTTTACTTGGGCTACAAGCAAAGCTGACTTGTCCGACTCTGGATAAGATTCGCTCTCATAGTCTTCACTCGAAGACATAGGTTTTTTGGTTAGGCATCACTTCAGTCAGTCTGACTGGTTCTCTTGGATCCCACTTAACAGTACGGTGGTTCCTATGACTCAACACAAAAGAAAAAAAAACTACGAAAGATCTAAGTCTTCGAGCTCCACAGGCTTCATGTGGTGTCTTCTCTTGTCATAGTCTTCAATGTGAATATCTTCATATACCACCTTTGACTTCAATGTCTTCATACATTTTTAGGGGTCATCTCTGGTAGGAAAACCGAATCAATGAGGGACTTCTACCTGTGTTATCCTGCAATTCTCACAAACACATTAGTCCCTCAACTAGGTTTGTCATCAATACTCCAAAACTAACTAGGGGTGGCACTAGATGCACTTACAATCTCCCCCTTTTTGGTGATTGATGACAAACTAGTTGAAGTTTTCAATGTGGAATATAATCTGTGAAATTGTAAAGGATAAGGAATTGTCTTCATAAGTTGCAAGGGCTCCCCCTGAAGATGTGCATATAGGTAATTTGCTTTTGGAATGCAAATGCACATGGCAGGTTGTACTTGTGGAGATCCACTTCAACTCATGATGACAATCCACTATGCATGTGAAAGTATATGAAGATAATGACATGCATAATGGAAAATGGACGTCTGCAGAATTATCTAAGTGCGGAATTTATCGTCGCACATGCGGAATTTATCATCGCAAAACAAAGTGGCAGATAAGTAGCAGACGACCATCGAGTTTAAGTGTTACAACTCAAAGAACCAAATGTAGCAAAACGAGAGTTGTAAGCACGAAGAAAAATATAAAGCACCCGCCCATATGGACCCGCTTGAAGACTATCAACCTCATATGCTTCTCCCCCTTTTGTCAGTAAGGACCAAAAAGGTTTGAAGACATAGAGCATCTACTCGTTCCCATGCGGAGTAGGTGAAGTAGCAGGGTCGTTGGTGGTGTTTGGCGGTGCTGGAGAGCTTGGAGCAGAGTTGACGCGTGCTGAAGGAGGTGGTGGTGAAGTAGCATTATCTTCATCCTCGATAACTCTGGCAGTCACTGTTGCAGCAGATGAAGAGAACTCAAAGTCTTCAAGGGGTGGAGTTCCTAGCAGCACAGCTCTTCGAGGAGGTGTGGAGTCAAACTTGAATCGCTCAGTGAAGCCATCCTCTTGGAGATCATCTTCAGAACACATCATCGTTAGCCCTTTCCATGTACGGCTACAGGTTTCATGGGCAACGAAAGCATTCTTGGTGGCAAGATTGCGAATGCGATTAACTTCCACAAAGAGGCTTTTCATCTGGCGCTTCAGCCAGTCATGATGCCTATCCTGTTTCTGATGAAGAGCCACAAGAAGCTCTCGGTCGTTGAGAACACGAGTGCGCTTCTTGGGTCTTGGAGCAGTTGTACTATCAGTGGCTTCAGTAGACGCAGGGTGTGGTGCACGTGTAGTGCCAGCCAAAGGATACACCCGAGAGACTGCTTCAACCCCTTCAATGTTCTATGAGAAACTCTGATGCTCTGCATTCTGAAGACTTAGAGGTTCCTTTGCAGGCTCAGGATAGATGGCTTCAGTAGAGATATCCACATCAGGCAGAAAAATCCTATGATTGCGAGCAGATGGCTGATACGAGATATCGGAGTGAAGTTTAATTAGCCGCATTACCCATGGGGCGTAGAACTTCAAGCCAAACAGATCAGAGCCTGATGCAGCAAGTTGGCGGATGAATAAGTCCTGTGCATTGAAGCATTTTCCATGAAGAATATAGAAGACCAAAGTCTTCATTGCACCCTCAAGCTTGGCATTTGGAGAGTGCCCTTTGATGGGCCAGAGAGTTCGCCTGATGATGTGATAGATGGTTCGTGGCAGATACTCAAGGTCTTCAACGAAGAACTCTGTTGGATAAGCAGCATCTTGGGGCAATGGCTTCATCATGCTGAGCATCTGACTCATATCAGGTTCCGGCCTCTTAAAGATGCTCTCAATAGCTTCACTATGCAGCTGACAGCCATGCTCGTAGAGATCGCCAGGAGTGGGCAAACCAGTGAGCTCAATGATGTCAAATGCATTGGCTTTGTGATGAACATTTCTGGTCATCCACTCCAGGACCCAAGTCTTCGGATCTCTGCTGTACCCGCGGATGTGAAGTGTGGCATAGAATTAGAGCAGCAGCTCTTCATTCCAATGCTCTTGGTCAGTAACGAACGGCAGCAGTCCAACTTCCTTGAAGCAATCCAAAGCTTCTTCCAGACTGGGCAGACCAGCTATGGCTTCAATGTCAAGGCGCTTGTGTGGGAAGATGCGACCTTGGTTGTAAAGAATGCATGAGTAATAGCTTCGCTGAGGATAGCTCCAGAACCGATCAGATGATATCCTTTCCCTTGAGTAGGGGTTCCTGGAGCTATCGAAGAATGTCTTGTCTGCCCTGAAGCCATTGATACTGAAGGAACCAGGTGCTGATGCAGGACCTGGGAACCTTGGAAACCTTGGGATTGGCTTCTGTACCTGAGGCCTGTGCTCAACATGATAGTCGAACTGTGGACCGACAGCAGACTCAGGAACAGAAGTGACGGGATCAGTGGCTTCGCTGTCTTCTTTTTCTGTTGTGGAGGGCTCCACATAAGCTTCATTGGTGGTTGTGGCAGCCGCAAGATTTTCAAGCATGTTCTCCTTGAGAACTGCTTCTTGGTGGGACAGTGGAGTGGCAACTTGTGGGACTTCATCTTCCGCGGCTGATGCAGCCGGATTGTCTTCAGCAGAGACTTGAGGCCTTGGACCTTTGCGAAGCCTGCGCAATGCGGGCGACGCTTGTGGAGTTGGAGTGGGTTGGGCCTCATAGTCTTCTTCCTCTTGTGGGCGATCTGCCCATGAAGCATCCTGTGCAATTGGCGTCAGTGGACGACCAATGCTGATGAGTTTGCTATTCTGAGGAAGGACATCACCATCTTCTACATTGTCATGTTGACCAATGTCTTCAGCAGCGATGGGATCAACTGCTGGAAAGTCTTCAGCTTCATGAGCCTCTGTGGAAGCAGGCTCATGGATGGTCAGTTGGTGTTCAGCTTCAGGACAGACCATAGAAATGGGTTCAACTATCAAGGGCTCTGTGGAAGCAACCCGATCTTTCTTGGTCTTCCTCTTCTTCTTGGAGGGGGCAGTTGGAGAGGCTTCAGAATTTTTCCTCTTCCTAGCTTCAGCCTCAACAGTCCTTGTCTTCTTGAGCTCTGAAGCTGTTGACCGGCTTTTTGGCTTCGAGCCAGTCATTTTAGATGGGAAGACAATAGGAACTGCTTCCTGCCTTGGTGCGTCAGGTTCAGCCGTAGCAGGCTTCTTCTTCTTCTTTGCGGCCATCCTGGGGTCGATGCCAGGACGCCCAAGGGCCTTGCGCTTCTCAGCCTCATTATAGGCTTGCACACATCTGTCAGCCAGAGTCTTCATGCGCTCACACGAACCCTGAGCTTCTGCACGTTTCTTTACAAAGGCTTCCTTGAGCTCGTGCATCATACTCTTGAAGTTCTTCACTTCCTGCACGCTGAGCTTGGCCATATGCTTCTTGAACTGAGCCTTTTCATAGTCTATCTTTTGCTTCAGTTCAACAATGCGTAGGGCAATAGCGAGTTCTGAAGCAATGGCGCCTTGGAAGGCGACACTGAGGCCAATTGGTAGCTGCAGATCTTCAAAGCTGATGTTTGGCGTGTCAAACCACTCGTCAATGAAGTTGTGGATGATGGTCACATCAAAGAGAGGCAGATCATTGAAGATTTCAGCTTCTTCTTTGCTCTTGATGAGTTGCTCAAGAGCGTCATCTGCTAGATCTTCATCACTTGACAGATCAATGTCGTCATTGCGCAGAATGGCAGCAGCAGTTAGCTCTTGTCCGGTGTGAGGCAGAGGCATCTTGACCTTCTGGGGCTTGGAGATGCGAGATAAGTCTTCGGACTGCACACTGTCTTCAGGAGGTGCAGTTGCCAGTGGCTTCGCCCTTGAGATTTTTGGTGAGGGGCAAGGCTTTGAAGCTTTAGGCTTATTCATCTTCTTTGTCTTCGGCGCTGCAGGAGCTTCTTCTGATTCAGCGTTAGCTGCAGGCTCATTCACTGCAGTCCCTTGAACTAAGATGCGGGTGATGAGGCCTTCAAGGTTGTAGAAAGGACCGACGACATTGGGTTCTGCATCTCGTGTGCCATCTGCCCTTGGTGCTGAGGGACCAGGGTTGAAGTCTAGCCCCAAAGTCTTCTTGTTCTGCTATGCTGAGTTCTGGGCAAACTGGAAGTTGCGCTTGAACAGATTGTCGTCACGACACCATAGTAGTGACGATGGGTGTGCATCAGCTGGCTGTGGCCCACGGACCATGCAGGGATAGAAGCCTTGAGCAATGGCTTCATCTCTGGACCTGGGTAGAAGATTCTTGTATTGGATGTCTCCCCACGGTCTCTTGATGGCATTTTTCTCAGCATATTCTTGGGTTACAAATCGGTATTTGAACCATTGTTCTGCCCAATATCTTCGAATCCATTGGATTCGGGTCTTGCGCTGATTGTAATCCTCTTCAGGATCTGTCTTGTACAGTTCTGAGAGTTCATCTGGCAGATCTCTGGATGTTTCTCCACGACGCTTTCTGCCACCCTTCCTTCCTGCTTTCTCTGAATCCATAAACTTTAACTTGAAAGGCTTCAACACGTTCAAAGGCTTCAAAGGTTTTCGCTTGCTGGACCAACAGGAATTGGCTTCGGGAGAATTAATGTGATGCTGTAAGAATTCTGCAAATGAATGGAGACTATGAGAACCAAAGGATTCTCCCACGGACATGTACCTATGACAGCATTAAGGTGCGAGGGAAGGGGAAGAGGTCATATGCATTCTCAGAAGATTTTGAAGATAAATCAGTTTAGAAGACATTGACCTCATTTTGCGAAGACATTCACTCATAGATAAGGAGTTGGTTCCAGATTTGTACGAATCCACAGATCAGTACACGTGAGGAATCTAACTACTTTGTGAAGCATAAGTGAATATACTAGGCATGTTATGAGATGCAATATGAGAGAGATCTAACTTGTGTGAATAGAAACTGCTTGTGGTAGAAAGTGACAAATCCATAGGATCAACGGTGCTGTAAAAAGGAAGTTTTATTTACCACACTAAGAACTGCTAGACGAAGTGGAAGATGAGGCCGAGCAGTTCGATATTCCGTGCCCTAACTTGGCGACGGAGGACACCTATGGTGACGGCGGAGATGACGATGTCCGCGGTCGGCGTGAAGACGGTGTCGGAGAGGTTGCGGCAGCGAAGCGCTTCGTCGCCGGCATCGTCGAGGGCTAGCGGTGGCGCTAGGGTTCGTGCTAGAGTGGAAGAAGAGATAATGACCGCTGTGAAGTGTGTATTTATAGGTACATGGGCGGCACTGCGCTATTACACAGGTGCCCCTGGCGATTCACATCTGAGGAACACGTGGCCATTATGCGGAATTTTGGGGTTTGTTCCACGTCCCACGCACGCCTTGATTGTCGGGTGGTCGTTCCTACTTCATGTGGAGGAATGAGCATTGAAAACGGACTTAATGGTTGTCTCTGTAACTTCTGCTGACAAGGACGCAGAGAAGACATTCGATAGTTTCAATAGAATGCATATGATTTGGAGAGATAGAATTTGAGATAGAAAGCATAGAGAGGTTAGGGTCCGATCACATTCACTTAGTTCAAAATATTCAACAATGAATACATAGCTATAAGTGAATGCTGCAGAGGACAGAACACTAATATATATATATAATCAACATAGTGAAGATAATCATGAAGATATGTTGAGATCGAAGCCAAACCAAATGTGAAGACATTGCAAGGTAACGTCATGAGTGAAACACTTCAAAACAGAACATTTGGTGGTGGCGTTACCCACCATATAGGAAGTATTAGACCCAGACACGGCGCACAATTATCGTGGCGCTCCGAAGTCAAATTCCACATTAATGTATTCACACTTAGAATGTATGTCTTCATTGATTGAAGATATACTTTACTTCGTGTATTGCACATCTAAGTCATCAATATGCATAAGGGTTAGGATGTGTGCCTGATCACAGGACATTTGAGGATTCCAGGATATTTAGCTCACACCGTAACTTGCAAAATCTCTTCTCATCCAAGGGCTTGGTGAAGATATCTGCCAATTGCTCTTCAGTGCTGACGTGTATGATATCATTATCTTCCTTCACAACATGATCTCTGAGAAAGTGATGACGAATTTCAATGTGCTTTGTCTTCGAGTGCTGAACTGGGTTGTTGGCGATCTTGATGACGCTTTCGTTGTCGCAGTAAAGTGGCACTTGCTTCAGATGAATGCCATAGTCCTTGAGTGTTTGCTTCATCCACAGAAGCTGAGCGCAGCAAGATCCAGCAGCAATGTATTCAGATTCAGCAGTGGAGAGAGATACACAGTTCTGCTTCTTTGGAGACCGAGATACAAGTGATCGTCCCAGAAAGTGACATGTGCCTGATGTAGACTTGCGATCAACTTTGTCACCAGCATAATCAACATCCGAGAATCCAACCATATCAAACTCTGAGCCCTTTGGATACCATAATCCTAGAGTTGGGGTGTGAGCCAAATATCGAAGAATTCGCTTCACAGCTAAGTGATGCGACTCCTTTGGTGCCGCTTGAAATCGAGCACACATGCAAACACTAAGCATAATATCTGGCCTAGATGCACATAGATAAAGTAAAGAACCAATCATGGAGCGGTATACCTTTTGATCGAACTCTTTACCATTGTCGTCGGGACCCAGATGATGTTTGGCTGGCATTGGTGTTGTGAAGCCTTTGCAGTCTTGCATACCGAACTTCTTCAGGCAATCTTTGAGACACTTCTCTTGAGATATGAAGGTGCCATTGCGTTGTTGTCGTATTTGAAGACCGAGGAAGAACTTCAGCTCTCCCATCATGGACATCTGATATTGCTCTTGCATCATATATCCAAACTCTTCACTGTACTTCTGATTGGTGCAGCCGAAGATAATGTCATCCACATATATTTGGCACACAAACAGTTCACCATCATATGTCTTCGTGAAGAGAGTGGGGTCTAGGGAACCAGGTATGAAGTCTTTGCTCTTCAGGAAGTATTTGAGTGTGTCATACCAGGCCCGAGGGGCTTGTTTGAGGCCATATAGTGCCTTGTTGAGCTTGTATACCATGTCAGGATGTTTTGGATCTTCAAAGCCAGGTGGTTGTGCAACATACACTTCTTCTTCAACCTTGCCATTGAGAAAAGCACTCTTCACATCCATTTGATATAGAAGTATGTTGTGATGATTTGCATAGGCCAGCAGTATGCGTATGGCTTCAAGTCTAGCCACAAGAGCAAATGTTTCATCGAAGTCAATGCCTTCCACTTGAGTATATCCTTGAGCAACGAGACGAGCTTTGTTTCTGACAACTTGACCATGCTCATCTTGCTTGTTGCGGTATATCCATTTGGTGCCTATTATATTGTGCTTCCGTGGATCAGGACGCTTAACTAGTTCCCATACATTATTCAGCTCAAACTTTTGAAGCTCTTCTTGCATAGCTTGAATCCATTCAGGTTCCATGAAGGCTTCTTCAACTTTCTTGGGTTCTGTTATTGAGACGAATGCGAAGTGCCCACAGAAATTTGCTAGCTGAGTTGCCCTTGAACGAGTGAGTGGACCGGGTGCATTGATGCTATCAATCATTCTTTCAATCTACACTTCATTTGCAACGCGAGGATGTACAGGGTGAAGACTTTTCTCTTGCTGATCATTGTCGTTGTTAGAAGGAATGTCTTCAGGCTGAGCATTGTCTTCATGTTTATCAAGTGCTCTGATGATAAGTTCTTCTTCAGGATGAGCTTCAGAAGGTATAATTTCTCTAGTTCCCATTAGCTTGATTGATTCACTGGATGGAACTTCATCTAGCACATTTGGCAGTTGCTCTCTTTGTGAACCACTGGTCTCATCGAACCGCACATCCACTGTTTCAACCACTTTGTAATGAAAGAGATTGAAGACTCTGTAGGAGTGCGAATCCTTTCCATATCCAAGCATAAAACCCTCATGTGCTTTTGGTGCAAACTTTGAGGTGTGATGTGGGTCCTTGATCCAGCACCTTGCGGCAAATACTCTGAAGTAACTGACATTTGGCTTCTTGCCAGTAAGGAGCTCATAAGATGTCTTGTTCAGAAGCTTGTGAAGATAAACACGATTGATTGTATGGCATGCAGTATCAATGGCTTCAGGCCAGAATTTTCTTGGGGTCTTGTATTCATCTAGCATTGTTCTGGCCATCTCAATGAGTGTTCTGTTCTTGCGTTCGACGACGCCATTCTGCTGTGGCGTGTACGGGGCTGAGAATTCATGTGTGATGCCCAAGGTATCAAGATATGTATCAAGGCCAGTGTTCTTGAATTCAGTGCCATTGTCACTTCTGATGTGCTTTATCTTGGCGCCATAATTGTTCATAGCTCGATTGGCGAAGCGTCTAAAGACATCCTGCACTTCAGTCTTGTAAAGGATTATGTGCACCCAAGTGTATCTGGAGTAATCATCAACAATAACGAAGCCATAGAGGCATGCAGTAGTAGTAAGAGTTGAGTAATGAGTGGGACCGAAAAGATCCATGTGAAGCAGTTCGAAGGGTCGAGTAGTAGTCATGATTGTCTTCGAAGGATGTTTGGCCCTAGTCATCTTCCCTGCTTCACAGGCATGACATAAGTGGTCTTTCTTGAACTTTACGCCCTCGATGCCTATGACATGCTTCTTCTTCGCAAGGGTGTGGAGGTTCCTCATGCCAGCATGCCCAAGCCTCCGATGCCAGAGCCAGAATTCTGAAGCTTTTGCTAGAAGACATACGGCAAGCTGTGGTCCTGCTGAGAAATCTACTACGTACAGATCATCTTTTCGATACCCTTCAAACACCAGAGACTTGTCAGATTCCATTAGTACAAGGCAACGATATTTTCCAAATATTACGATCATGTTCAAATCGCAAAGCATTGACACAGACATTAAGTTGAAGCCAAGGGATTCAACAAACATGACTTTGTCCATGTGTTGATCCCTTGAGATTGCAACTCTACCTAGACCCAATACCTTACTTTTACCAGTGTCAGGAAATGTGATGTGGCTCTTGTCGGATGGACGTAAGGTTGAGTCCATAAGAAGACTTCTTTTGCCAGTCATGTGATTTGTACACCCACTATCAATAATCCATTCTGAAGACGCTGGTGTCGTACCCTACAGTGCAGTTAGGGGGATAGGCTTCACTAAGAGCATTGTGAAGCAAAAACATTTGACGAACCAATGGGTTATGAAAGCTTAGATCCAGATTAGGACTAATAGGGAGAGTAGCAAGCGATTCAGGAACGAAGTACATAGTAAGACCATTCGGGCATTTGATCTTGCGCCCTACAAGATGTTTAAGGTCCCCAGCAATGGCGTCAGACGATTTTGGTTTTCTGCTGGAGACCTTTCCCTGCAAAAGAGAGTTAAGCTTTCTTAGCCACCCACATCTTCAAGGGTGGCTGAGAAGCAATAAGTCTAAGTGCAGCATCTGAGAATTTTGGCTTTGGAGCCCTAGCAAACAGTCTTGCAGGCGGACAATAGTACTCATAAGAATAAGCAGAATAGTTCTTGGTCTTATGAACATGGCGGTTTGATGAACCGCTCTCATATTCATATGCCTGAGTATGGTTTCCCTGCAAAACATTTGCGTTAGTGCGACTCAGGTGAGTCCTCTGTCTGTATGAAGCCTTTGGACCGTATGAAGCCTTTGGTCTGAGGTTTGTCTTCTTCACGTGAGGTGTCATGATGACATTCACAGGAAGATTCTCCAGACACCTTTTTGGAAACCAGATCTTCTTCATAGGCGGTCCATTCCTGCAGTTAGTACCAATGTACCTGGCAAACACTTCACCATTCTGATTCTTAAACAGTATATAGTTTGCATCAAAGGATTCATCAATGATAATGGGGTTAGCACAGGTGAAGCCAGATAGATTGGATGGGTCTGCTGAAGGTTCCTTTGCAGCAACCCACATGGTTTTGGGGTACTGCTCAGGTTTCTAGTAAGAGCCATCAGCATTCATTTTCCTTACGAACCCAACACCCTCTTTCCTCGGGTTTCGGTTCAGAATCTGCTTTTTGAGGACATCACATAGTGTCTGATGCCCTTTAAGACTTTTGTACATCCCTGTTTCAAGCAATGTCTTCAACCTAGCATTCTCATCAGCAATAGCAGTGGTATCCTCAGCAGAGGGGTTAGTTACCACATCAATAGTTGAAGATACTGCAACAGTAATAGCAGTAGAACACTCAGCAACAGAAGTAGCATTATCACGCTCAATGCATTTAAGACATGGTGGTTCAAATCCTTCCTGAGCGGGACTGATCTTTTTGGAGTGAAGTGACTCGTTTTCCTTTTGAAGATCTTCATGAACCGCTCTCAATTTCTCAAGATCTTGCTTCCTTTGAAGATAATCATAGGAAAGCTTTTCATGAGTTGTTGAGAGAGTTTCATGACGACTTTCAAGTTCCTGATACTTAACGTGAAGATTTTTTATGTCTTCAATTAAGGATTCAGATCGAGTCATTTCAGCACCTAACAGATCATCGCTTCTGTCTAACAGTTTTTGAATATGTTCCATAGCTTTCTGCTGTTCAGTTGCAATTTTAGCAAGTGTTTTGTAGCTGGGTTTTGAATCACAATCAGAGTCGTCGTCACTAGATGTTTGATAGTGAGTAGTGCGTGTGTTTACCTTGCCACCGCGAGCCATGAAGCAGTAGGTAGAAGCGGAGTAGTCCTTGTCATTTGCATCGGTGTCGGTGACGAGGTCATTGTCTTCAGTATTGAAGATGGACTTGGCAACGTATGCTGTAGCCAGACTTGCGATGCCTGAATCTGACTCCTCCTCAGACTCCACCTCTGCCTCCTTAGAAGCGGACTCCTCCTCCGAGTCCATTTCCTTGCCAACAAACGCACGTGCCTTGCCAGATGAGCTCTTCTTGTGTGATGAAGACTTTGAGGAAGACTTGGACGAAGACTTTGAGTATTTCTTCTTCTTCTTGTCGTCAGAGTCATATTCCTTGCTCTTCTTCTTCTTTTTGTTCTCATTGTCCCACTGTGGACACTCAGAGATGAAGTGGCTAGGTTTCTTGCACTTGTGACATGTTTTCTTCTTGTAGTCGTGAGCAGAAGCTTCATCATTCCTTGAGCTTGATCGGGAAGACTTTCTGAAGCCTTTCTTTTTGGTGAATATTTGGAACTTCTTCACAAGCATAGCAAGTTCTCTTCCAATGTCTTCAGGATCATCAGAACTGCTGTCAGATTCTTCTTCAGATGAGGAGACAGCTTTTGCCTTCAACGCACGACTTCGCCCATAGTTTGGACCGTAGATATCTCTTTTCTCAGAAAGCTGAAACTTATGTGTGTTGAGCCTCTCAAGTATGTCCGATGGATCGAGTGTCTTGAAATCAGGACGTTCTTGAATCATCAGGGCTAGGATGTCAAACGAACTATCAAGTGATCTCAGTAGTGTCTTGACGACTTCATGTTTGGTGATCTCAGTAGCGCCGAGGGCTTGAAGCTCATTTGTGATGTCAGTGAGTCGGTCAAAAGTGTGCTGGACATTCTCATTGTCATTTCGCTTGAAGCGGTTGAAGAGGTTGTGAAGGACGCTGATTCTCTGATCTCTCTGGGTTGAGATGCCTTCATTGACCTTGGAGAGCCAGTCCCAGACCAGCTTAGATGTCTTCAAAGCACTCACACGGCCATACTGTCCTTTGGTCAGGTGACCACAGATGATATTCTTGGCAGTAGAGTCCAGTTGAACAAATTTCTTGACGTCAGCAGCAGTGACACCTTCTCCAGCCTTGGGAACGCCGTTTTCGACGACATACCATAGGTCGACATCAATGGCTTCAAGATGCATGCGCATCTTATTATTCCAGTAGGGATATTCTGTTCCATCGTAGACGGGGCACGCAGCGGAGACTTTAATTATCCCTGCAGTCGACATAGCTAAAACTCCAGGTGGTTAAACCGAATCACACAGAACAAGGGAGCACCTTGCTCTGATACCAATTTAAAGTGCGTTATATCGACTAGAGGGGGGGTGAATAGGCGATTTTTATGAAAGTCTTCAAAACGTGGAAGTTATGAAGACAAACGATAGAAATAAACCTATTACCATGCAGCGGAAGGTAGACTACACTAGGCAAGCCATAGTCAAGTGTTCAATGAAGTGAAAGCACAATGACTTAATAGCAGTAATGTAGTAAGGATCAGGTAGGAAGATATTATGAAGCCATACAGAGCATGCAGTCACTCAGTGAAGACAAAAGATAGTGCAAACATACAATGACTTCACAAGGAGCAACAGTAAGTAAAGGGAAGGGAAGATGAAACCAGTGACTCGTTGAAGACAATGATTTGTTGGACCAGTTCTAGTTGCTGTGACAACTGTACGTCTGGTTGGGGCGGCTAGGTATTTAAACCTTAGGACACACGGTCCCGGACACCCAGTCCTGAACACGCAGCTCAGGACACCCAGTCCTCACCGTATTCCCCTTGAGCTAAGGTCACACAGACCTCGCCCAATCACTCTGGTAAGTCTTCAAGGTAGACTCCCAAACCTTCACAGACTTCGTTCACTGGCAATCCACAATGTCTCTTGGATGCTCAGAACGCGACGCCTAACCGGCTGGAGGATGCACAGTCCTCAAGTGTAATAAGTCTTCAGATCACACAGACAAGAAGACTTAAGTGATGCCCAATTCTCTCTAGCTCTGGGTGGTTAGGGCTTTATCCTCGCAAGGAATTCTCTCTCAAAGGCTTCGAGGTGGGTTGCTCTCAAACGACAAAAGCCGTACTCTCAATCTGAGCAGCCAACCGTTTATGGTTGTGGGGGGTGGGCTATTTATAGCCACTTGGCAACCCGACCTGATTTGTCCGAAATGACCCTGGGTCACTAAGGAACTGACACGTGTTCCAATGGTCAGATTTCAAACTCACACGGCAACTTTACTTGGGCTACAAGCAAAGCTGACTTGTCCGACTCTGGATAAGATTCGCTCTCATAGTCTTCACTCGAAGACATAGGTTTTTTGGTTAGGCATCACTTCAGCCAGTCTGACTGGTTCTCTTGGATCCAACTTAACAGTACGGTGGTTCCTATGACTCAACACAAAAGAAAAAAACTACGAAAGATCTAAGTCTTCGAGCTCCATAGGCTTCATGTGGTGTCTTCTCTTGTCATAGTCTTCAATGTGAATATCTTCATATACCACCTTTGACTTCAATGTCTTCATACATTTTTAGGGGTCATCTCTGGTAGGAAAACCGAATCAATGAGGGACTTCTACCTGTGTTATCCTGCAATTCTCACAAACACATTAGTCCCTCAACTAGGTTTGTCGTCAATACTCCAAAACCATCTAGGGGTGGCACTAGATGCACTTACAGAACCTGGATAAACATACCGTGTGCTATCTGTTTGATCCGCTCTTCTCATGACCCCGCGCCCCGCTAACCACAGTAGGGATTCTTGTGATCCCATAGGTGTCGTTCCCACCGACACTCTACAGGGCATGGAACCGTATTGGAGGGATGGCTTAACGGACCCTGCAAAATTCATAGCACAGCGGATACCATACCAACGCACATCCTCAGAGCATGTTGGATACTCCGGCAGGTGGCCAAAAGTGGCGAGGATCTTCTTATCCCAAATACCACAGAGCACCATCCTGTGGATAACAATACGGTATTAACAGTTTTTGAAACCTTCGCATCAAATAATAAGCGCAAGCGAACACTCCGCAGCCTCACCGAAATCTGCCACGTAGCAGCAATGAATCCATGGAGTGACACGGCTATTACCTTTAATGCCAGTGACGAACCTAAATTCCGAACTGCTCGAGCACCAGCTGCACTGGTCCTCAGTCCAATTGTGGACGGCTTTCGACTCACCAAAGTACTCATGGACGGCGGCAGTGGATTAAACCTCATCTATGAGGAAACTCTTCAAAAAATGGAAATAGACTGGAACCGCATTGAGCAAAGCAGCACAACCTTCAGAGGAATCATCCCTAGTCGGGAAGCACGCTGTGCTGGGAAAATCACACTAGATGTGGTATTCGGCACGCCGGAGAACTATAGGTCCGAAGAAATTACATTCCAAGTGGCCCCGTTCAGTAGTGGATACCACGCCCTTTTAGGATGGGAGGCGTTCACGATCTTCCAAGCCATACCCCATTATGGGTACATGAAGATCAAAATGCCCGGGCCCAACGGAATCATCACTCTCGCTAGTGATCCGGACACAACACTCCGCGCCAAAAACAAAACAGCCGCATTGGCCCTCGAGGCATTATCCGAAGCCCTTTCGGCCGAGGAATTAACTGCGCTACGCTCCACGGTGGACTGGGATGACGTAATACTTGACAAGAGATCCAAGTCCACCTCTTTTAAACCAGCGGATGTAATAGTCAAATTCCAAGTCCACCCAACAGACCCTACAAAAACAGCCTCCATCGGGGCACAGTTAAACCCCGCCGTGGATGCCGCACTACGAGAGTTCCTACACGAGAATTGGGACATATTCGCCTGGCACCCCTCAGACATGCCAGGAATCCCACGCAGGCTGGCCGAGCACAGCCTCAATATCCTAAAGGGATTCAAGCCGGTCAAGCAGGCTCTTCGGCGTTTCTCTGAACCTAAGAGATAGGCAATGGGAGAGGAACTAGCCAAGTTATTGGAGGCCGGATTCATTAGAGAAATAAAACACCTGGACTGGCTAGCAAACATGGTGATGGTACCAAAGAAGGACAAATCCTGGCGCCTATGTGTCGATTTCAAGGACCTCAACAAGGCTTGCCCAAAGGATCCCTTCCCCCTCCCCCGCATTGATCAAGTTATCGATGCTACCGCAGGACACGAGTCATTGTGTTTCCTTGACGCATACTCCGGCTACCACCAAATCAAGATGGCGGAGTCCGACCAAGCCGCAACGGCATTTATCACACCATACGGCCCATTCTGTTTCAACACAATGCCTTTTGGGCTCAAAAACGCCGGTGCAACGTATCAGTGCATGATTCAGACATGTCTGGAGAAACAGATCGGCAAAATAGTAGAAGCATACGTAGATGATGTGGTCGTCAAAACCAAACACATTGATTCTCTAATAGACGACTTGAGGCTCACATTCGACAACCTCCGAACATACAACATCAAGCTCAATCCGGAAAAATGTGTTTTCGGCGTGCCAGCCGGAAAGCTCCTGGGTTTCATTGTCTCCAGTAGATGAATTGAAGCTAATTCGGCCAAAATTCGAGCTTTGTCACAGTTGGATACCCCAAAAGACCTCAAGCAAATCTAGAAATTAACTGGATGTGTGGTGGCTCTAAGCCGCTTTATCTCCCGCTTAGGAGAAAAGGCATTACCCCTTCATCACCTCCTTCGGCGCACCGAACACTTTGAGTGGACGGACGCCGCCACAGCCGGATTGGAAGAAATAAAAGCCATACTGGCAACCAACCCAATCCTGGCCGCGCCAAACATCAGCGAACCAATGCTATTGTACATTGCGGCAACTCATCAAGTTGTAAGTGCAGTGCTCCTCGTTGAACGAGAAGCTGATGGACATAAATTCCCTCTTCAAAAGCCGGTATACTATTTATCCACTATCCTCACTCCATGCAAATCACAGTACCCACATTACCAAAAGATAGCCTATGCGGTATTCATGGCATCCCGGAAGCTGCGACACTACTTTCAGGAGTGTTCGATTACAGTAGCCTCGGAAGTGCCACTTAATGATATTATAAACAACCGCGACGCTACGGGCCAGATTGCCAAATGGGCCATTGAGCTCCTCCCGTTCGACATAACATACAAACCTCGGTGAGCCATTAAATCGCAAGTATTGGCTGACTTTGTCGCCGAATGGACGGAAGCCGAACTCCCTAAAGAGTACGGCGCATACTCCAATTGGATCATGCACTTCGACGGCTCTAAAATGCTGGCTGGTCTAGGGGCTGGCGTCATCCTGACGTCCCCAACCGGAGATACCATTCAGTACGTACTGCAGATACTGTATACAGACTCCAACAACGCAGCCGAATACGAAGCTCTGTTGCATGGTCTTCGGATGGCAGTCTCCATGGGCATTCAACGCCTGGAGGTGCGTGGGGATTCAAACCTCGCAATATCCCAAATAAATGGCGACTTCGATGCCAAGGAACTGAAGATGGCGGCCTATTGCAACGCCGTCCTAAAGATGTCAGCTTGGTTTGAGGGGCTCGAATTTCACCATGTGGCTCGGGAAAACAATCAAGCGACGGATATCCTCGCCCGCATTGGCGCAAAACGCAACGCGGTCACCCCCCAACATCTTTTTGGAGAGGTTGTTTAAGCCATCGGTGGTATGGGAAGGGGACGGTATGTAACGCCCTCGATGTGGCTATATCTCCCACGTGTCGAAGCACGACTTAGAGGCATAACCGCATTGAAAGCAATGCCGCAAGTGAGGTAATCTTCGCAAACAACCCATGTAATACAATAGGGGAAAAGATACATAGTTGGCTTACAATCGCCACTTCACACAATTACATGAATAAAGCATTACATCAACCAGATACAATCAAGGTCCGACTACGGAACCCAAAATAAAAGAAGAACCCCAAAAGCGACAAGGTCCCCGATCGACCCCAACTGGGCTCCACTACTGATCAACTAGAACGAAACAACACAAAGGACAAGATCTTCATTAAGCTCCTCTTTGTGCTTGGTTGCGTCATCTGCACGGACTCATCGGCACCTGCAAGCTGGTTTTGGAAGTATCTGTGAGTCATGGGGGACTCAGCAATCTCGCACCCTCATGATCAAGACTATTTAAGCTTATGGGTAAGGTAAAGGTATGAGGTGGAGCTGCAGCAAGCGACTAGCATATATGGTGGCTAACATACGCAAATGAGAGCGAGAAGAGAAGGCAAAGCACGATCGAGAAACTATGATCAAGAAGTGATCCTAGAGCAACCTACGTCAAGCATAACTCCAACATCGTGTTCACTTCCCGGACTCCGCCGGAAAGAGACCATCATGGTTACACACGCGGTTGATTCGTTTTAATTAAGGTCAACTTCAGGTTTTCTACAACCGGACATTAACAAATTCCCATCTGCCCATAACCGTGGGAATGGCTTTCGAAAGTTCAAATCCCTGCAGGGGAGTCCCAACTTAGTCCATGACAAGCTCTCACGGTCAACGAAGGAATATACCTCCTCCCGAGACATTCTGATCAGACTCGGTATCCCGGTTCTACAAGACACTTCGATAAGTTAAAACAAATCCAGCAACACCGCCCGAATGTGCCGACAAATCCCGATAGGAGCTGCACATATCTCATTCTCAGGGCACACTCAGATGAGACTAGCTACGATTAAAACCAACCCTCAAGTTTCCCCGAGGTGGCCCCGCAGGCAGCTCGGTTCAGACCAACACTTAGAGAAGCACTGGCCCGGGGGGGTTAAAATAAGGATGACACTTGAGTCTACAGAACCCAAGGGAAGGTGGTAGGTTGTTAGTGCAAATGGTAAAACCAAGGTTGGGCATTGCTGGAGGAGTTTTATTCAAGGCGAACTGTCAAGGGGTTACCATTATAGCCCAACCGCATAAGGAACGCAAAATCCGGCAACATAACACCGATATGACGGAAACTAGGGCGGCAAGAGTGGAACAAAACACTAGGCAAAAGGCCGAGCCTTCCACCCTTTACCAAGTATATAGATGCATTAATTAAATAAGATATATTGTGATATCCCAACAAGTAAACATGTTCCAACAAGGAACAACATCTCCATGTTCCAACAAGGAACAACTTCAATCTTCACCTGCAACTAACAACGCTATAAGAGGGGCTGAGCAAAGCGGTAACATAGCCAAACAACGGTTTGCTAGGACAAGGTGGGTTAGAGGCTTGGTTCAACAATATAGGAGACATGATAAGCAAGTGGTAGGTATCGCAGCATAGGCATAGCAAAAGAGCGAGCAACTAGCAAGCAAAGATAGAAGTGATTTCGAGGGTATGATCATCTTGCCTGAAATCCCGCAAGGACGAAGAACGAGTCCTTGAAGAAGACAAACAGACGTAGTCAAACGGGTCCTCACAAACGCGACGTTATCGGAACCAACCCGAAGAAGCAAACACCGGAAAGAAGCACACAACATAGTAAACAACCAACACATGAACATGATATGATATGCGGGATGCGGTATGCGATGCATATGCATGATTTGACAAGGAAAGAAAGAACCTGGCCTCAACTTGGAAATCCAAGTGTGCCACTGGAAAGGTGAGGAGAAATCGTTTGAAAACGATATAAAGAACACCGGAATCGGAGTCACGGTTTGGAAATGGCAAGCAATTCAAATATGGCACCAGTCTCCAATATACAACAAGTAGCCATCTAAATGCAACAAGATGAACATGCTACAGCACCCAAACATGGAAAAAAATACATGGCAGGGATCCATTCATGATGCTTGACAAAAGATGAACACTGAGCTACGACCAATTCATCCATTAACAGGTTCAAACAAGCATGGCACAAATGCATTTGGTAAACAGATTTCAGACTTAGTGAAATTAACACTTGTCTGGAATTTCAGATCAGGTAGCACACTTTGGAGCATGAAAACTATATGCTACAGGACCTGAACATGGCAAAGTAAAGCATGGCATGGAGCTACTCAAAGAGCTTAACAAAAGTCCCTTAGTGAACTTGAGCCAAAAGGGATCATAAAATACATTTGCAAGCATGTGAACATGACAAAAACATAAGCAGTTCTCCGACTTAGTGAAAACTGGAGCATGCAAAAATCAGATATCAAGTAGGCATGTTTACGAGCTCGATGCACTCACTACAGAGCATGTCATGACAATCTAAGCATATACCCATCAAGAATACACATCATACAAGCTAGACATGGCAAGAACAATAGCATAGCAGGCACGGATCCACTACAACATCGTCGGCAAAATCGCTAACAAGTAGACAATCTGCCTAGATTCACGAAATGACAAAAGTAGAGCTCGATTAACTCAAGCTAGGGTGCTCCATAATTGCAAACAAACACATGGATGGATAGAGCACTACAAGATTAACAAAACATCCTTACTGATGATCCTCAAAAGAGGCACGGATCACTAGGAAACAACATGAACATATGGCATATTGAGATAAACAGGTCAAGGACTTAGTGGAATTGCTAAGTCCCTGAAATCAGCATCTACGAATGCTCCACTTTGCAAGCTTGTGCTAGTCTCCACACACATCACAAAAATACATGGGTTGCACCTCTGGATAGATGGCAAAGCATATAAAAAAACTCATGTAGAGCACAGGGGCATAACATGCACAAAATAATCATGGCAAAAATGACAAATATCTAATTGGAGCAGCAGATCTGACAATTATCTCAAATAGCATTCTTCTAACAGCATTTCGGGCATCAAGATGAACTCCAATGAAAATGATGCAATGACATGAAATGATGTGCTCTCTGAGACGAACATTTTGATATGCTATATGCCCAAAACGGAGCTACGGATGCAAAGTTACGACATGATGAATATGGGCATATGAACATGGAAAACTCGGGGACTTAATGAAAAATATAGACCTCCAGATCTAGGGTTGATCCGGCGCGCGAACCGAGGCAGGATGGATCCTCGCCGGAGAAGACGGACACGGTGGCCGGAGTCAGTGAAGCCGCTCACTGACGACGAGGAGGAGGCGGTGGGGGCCGGAGTCGGCGACGGCGACGGCGGTGGCACGCAGTGGCGGCGCGACGCGGCGGGGCCGAGGAGACGGCGCTCGCCGGCGATGGAGGCATGCGGCGGCGCGGCGAACACAGCGTGGCGGCGCAGCGAGCCTTCGGGGATGCGGGAGGCCGGCGTGGTGCGCCCGAGGACGCCCAGACGCGGGGCGGCGGCGGTTTGGGCCCCGCGGGCCGGATCTGGGCCGCGCGGGCCCGCGGCGGCGGAGGAGAGAGGAGGTACGGCGGGGAGGCGACGTGGCGCGGCCTAGTTGGCTCGCGGCGGCGGCGGGGTGATGTGGCACGACGGGATTCGCCGGAGCGAGGTGGCGGCGGTGGCTGGACATGTCCGGCCGGTGGGAGAAGTGTCCGGCGGCGTGAAGGGAGTGGATCTAGGGTTTCGTCTGCGTGGAAATTTTGGGGGAGGCCACATATTTATAGGTAGAGGGAGCTAGGAGAGTCCAAATGGGGTGCGGTTTTCGGCCATGCGGTCGTGATCGAACGACCGAGATGATGGAGGAGGTTTAGGTGGGTTTTGGGCCACTTTGGAAGGGTGTTGGGCTGCAACACACACGAGGCCTTTTCGGTCCCTCGGTTAACCGTTGGAGTATCAAACGAAGTCCAAATGGCACGAAACTTGACAGGCGGTCTACCGGTAGTAAACCAAGGCCGCATGACAAGTCTTGGTCCAATCCGAAAACGTTTAACACTCGCACACGAAAAAGAGGTGGAAAGGGACACCGGATGACATAGGAGTGCCGGATTGCAAAACGGACAATGGGGAAAATGCTCGGATGCCTGAGACGAACATGTATGCAAAAGAAATGCACATGATGACATGATATGCAATGCATGACACGCAAGCAATGACAAGGCAACAATAGCGAATAACTGGACGACACCTGGCACATCGGTCTCGGGGCGTTACACACCGGTAACAATAGTCCGGACCCGGCCAAAACGCCCGATACCGAACACTCTGACATAATCGGAGGCTCTGCCACCGAAATAACACCTTCAGCCCATGTAATAATGGTCATCATCGCCCCGTGGACAGAACCATTCCTGGCCTAACTAACCAGGCAGGAACTTCCCGAGGACCAAATGAGGCACGCTGCATAGTGCGGCAATCTAAAGCCTACAGGGTCCACGAGGGAGAGCTATATAAGAAAAGCACTACCGGAGTCCTTCAAAGGTGCATCTCCAAAGAGGAAGGGAAGAAGCTTTTGGCAGAAATTCACGCCAAACTCGGCGGCCACCACGCCGCAGCCCGGGCCCTTGTAAGCAAGGCCTTCCGTACATGTTTTTATTGGCCGACGGCCCGGGCAGACGCACAGGACTTGGTCCAACGCTGCGCCGGTTGCCAGCTTTTTGCAAACCAAAGCCATATGCCACCCACCGCCCTCCGAACAATCCCCATTACCTGGCCCTTCGCGGTCTGGGGGCTTGACATGATCGGACCCCTTAAGGGGGGAACCCCCAAGAAAAAATACTTACTGGTCATGGTGGATAAATTCACCAAATGGATAGAAGCCAAACCTGTTAAAACAGCCGAATCCGGACCGGTGATAGACTTCATATCTAGGGTTGTACACCGTTATGGCGTCCCCCAAAGCATCATCACTGACAACGGCACGAACTTCACGGCCGGCGAGGTAAAACTCTGGTGCAGCAACATGGGCATCAAGCTCGATTATGCTTCCGTCTATCACCCACAAACCAACGGCCAAGGAGAGCGAGCAAATGGTCTTATCATGAGCGGCATTAAACCCAGATTAGTGCGGTCCTTAACGGAGTCTAACACGCACTGGGTAGAGGAGCTCGACTCCGTACTCTGGGGGCTGCGGACCACACCGAATCGTAGTACCGGATATACACCCTTCTTTATGGTGCACGGCGCAGAGGCAGTCCTGCCCTATGACATAATTTATGAATCACCTCGAGTGCGCGTGTACGAAGAAAGAGAAGCCGAGATCGATCAATAGGACAGTTTGGACACCCTGAGGAGGAGTGCGACGTGGCAAAAGCCCGTTCCGCATTTTATCAGCAACAGGCTCGCAGATACCAAAGCAGAGAAGTACGGGCCAAAACTTATAATGTTGGCGAGTTAGTTCTACGCCTGCCGGAGAAGAAAAATTCCAAGCTCGAGCCCAAATGGGAAGGTCCCTTCATTATTGACCAAGTTCTGACCAGTGGAGCGTACTGTCTGTGGGATGCATCGAATAATCGACTTGGGCCGAACCCATGGAACGCAGCCAGGCTCTGAAGATTCTACGCCTAGCGCCGGACTCTATGTTTGTCTCCTTCCTCTATCCATTTTTGAATATATATTATCTGTCTTTTTTCTCTTTCTTTCTTTTATTTTTTCTCAAGGCCTTCAAGGCCAACTTGTGCCTCGCTTGCACATTATAGATGCGCTAACCGCGCTCATTATACCTGGGGGCTTCTTACACAGAAGCTTAATTGTCCATCTGGCCTTCATGCCCAGCACATGTGTTATTCTTCCACATGTACCTTTTGCTCGCCATTATATGCATCGATATGACTTAAGTTTTGGCCAAGATGGGTTGCCTGGCTCTTGTATTAATGCCCTACGTTCCCGTTAATTCGGCTAGGGCATAAGGGGAGCACCTCTGCGATTGTTACTGCCGGGTCAGCCGAATGTGTACCTCAGACTGGGTGAAGCCGAAAGCTAGCGTTCTTAAGGCAATATTCGGTCGGTGAACAAAAGATGATTTTTATTTATTTATTTTCCATATGTGCCCCCAGATGTTTTTTCCTGCATTTCCTCTCGTAGTCCGGACATGCACTTTAGGGCATGCATACCCAGGGAAAGGAACCCTTAACGGAACTATTCTGCCTGGAAGATGTTTCTTACTACCCATGTAATATAACATAACTAGTTGGGCACTTTTCCGTTCAAGCACTAATGACCCCTACGCCTGGTCTCCACGCATACCCCGGTTCTTATATAACTGAGCGGGTATTCGGACACACTCCGGACTATCGGGTCCCGAGGTTGAAGCGAAAAGGTCCGCCATGACAAATGATCTACAATCCGGCTAGAAGGCATTATACATGTCACTTTAATTACATAGTCATGTAGACTGACTAAATTCCTCTTCTATACCATCCAACAGGCGGTCTAGCCTACAATCCTGTTGGGAATACTTTGCGGATAATTCTACTTGCCCATAGACTAAGCTAACGGGGATCTCTTTCCCGTCGGGCCCCACAGGTCCGACCTCGGCCATGTGATTTGGGTCAGCCTTGGTATACCGCGTCCTCACCATGGCCCAGGCTTCCCTGCCACCTTGACGGCAGGCAGATATCTTCCATAATCGAAAGCGACGCCGTGCTCCCTTGAGCTTCTCCACAAGCTCTCCAACGCCTTCTAGCAGGGGGACGGATGGCCACAAGGCCTGGGCAATACCTTGCATCACCAGCCAAACTTGTTCGTGCAGTTGTGAGAGCTCGGATAGAAGATCACCCGCAGACCAGGGCATCTCTTGCGCGGGACGACCCGTCATCATACCTGCAGACATAACTCTGTTAGCCGGCTTCTCTGCCGTCCCCTTTATTAAGGGTTCGTTCAAGCACTTACTAAATATGCCGCGTCGAAGCTGCTTATTCTCCTTCTCGGAGTCCGCAAGCTGGGCTCGAACATCTTTCAGTTCCACGCTCAGCTTGGTATTGGCGTCTTGGAGATTGTTTTTCTCCCGCCTGACCTCAGTCAGCACGCGTTCGCCAGCCTTTAGCTGTCATACGGCGTGCTGCTCCTCCGGATTCTCTCCAGATTCATCTGCAACATCTATTATTAGATCTGCAGCCATGCCACACGCTATATGGTACCTATCATTCTTTGAAAGAAATGTTACCAGCTGGGGACTTTTTAGGTTCCTTCAATGCGGCAACAGCGGCCCGAAGTTGGGTCTTGCATTCCTCCAGCTCCTGTGACAGTCGACTATTCTTCTCTGTAAGAACCTGCACAATAAGATGATCCTTAAATCAGTTCTGCTAACTGTTTCAAGTCTCAGGGGCTACTGATACATATAATCGTCAGATTTTCTTACCCGTACATCCTTTACATACTAGTCCGTGGCTCTGGCTAGACCATTTTGAGCAGCACGGAGGTACGCCTCTCCAGAATTGAAGGCATCAAATGCCTCTGGTGAGAAGCAAGTGTCCCAGAGTACGGCCCGGCGATGCCTATGATTCATGGCACTCTCCACTTCTGAATGTGTAGCGGATAGCCTATCCGCATCCTCTATAGGGGGACTATCCAGCTTCCGCCCCATGTCAGCTTCCGCCTCTATGTCCGGTCCTGGAGCCCGACTGGTGGAAGCATGATCGGCAGCCTCACCGGACATATTCCAGCAAGCGTTTTTTCTGTTAAAGAAACATGGACGTCATTACATTTCAAGAAAGACGACAACCACCGAGCGGGGTTTCTTTCATACCTCTGCGCCGGCGTCTCCATCCTGACCGCCTTTCTTTTTGGCCTGCCCGGCCTCGGTGCCTCTTGTTGGCGAGTTGCTGCGGGTTCGGCATGGCGTCCCGAATGCCTTCCCTGTAAAAACACCATATGTATATGGTAGGTGAAGTGTCTAAAAGGGGACCCTAGTTTTTGGAGTTTGGATTTTTGGTTTTTCTTACGTGCGACGCAGGAAGTAGTCTGGGATAGTCGGCCGTAATGGCCACCATGGTGTCATCATAGCTTAATTGATAGAACTGTCGGTCTATCAGCTCCACGAATATGACCGGATCTTCTTCAAGTCCGGCACCAAGGGCCCGGTTAGGGTCCTCTGGTTGTGGAGATGGGCTGCTGACCTCCCTTATGGCTTTTCGCAGTTCCTGTCGCAACATGGCAAGGTGAGTACCTACGACAAAGAATGCGGGAAGAACAGGAGTAAGGAGATGTAACTCACCCAGCTTGGAGGGTTGTACATGGAGAATCCATCCGGTGGCTTGATGCGGATGAACTCCTCTTCATCTCCCTTGAACAATTCAGACAGAATTTTTGCTAAAGCGACAGCGTTGTCCGGACCCTTACGCCCGCAACGGGTGGCGTCATCTTCCCCGTTAAAACACCACAAGGGGTGCCCTCGATATTGAAGTGGTTGCACTGCCCGCAATATGCATATTGACATAACTTAGATTACTATCAATCCTGATTGAGCCAGCACTTTAATCCGGTTCATCAGGTAAAGGACTTCTCCGTTGTCTTCCTCCTCGGGGCTCCGTGCGCGCCAACTTTGGCGTTTCTTCAAAGGAGCATTGCTGAACTCAGGAAGACCCCGCCGAACAGGGTCCGGAAGGGGGACGTCCTCAATATAAAACCATTCCGAAGGCCAGTCTTCGGACGTCTTCTTCGGAGTACCGGACAGGTATCCAGTTTCGGCGATGCGCCATATTTAGGCTCCGCCCACTTGATAAAGTGACCCCTTCTGTGTGTGAGGGACGAGTCAAAATAACCTTTTCCACAGCTCGAAATGAGCCTTGCAGCCTAGGAATAACTCGCAAAGGGAAACATAGCCAGCGATGTGTAAAATGGAAGCAGGGGTGAAATTATGCAGTTGGAGGCCGTAAAACTCCAGGAGCCCACGGAGGAACGGATGAATCGGAAATCTGAGTCCCCTCAATAAATAAGGGGCAAGGCATACCCGCTCCCCCGTAGACGGGTTGGGGAAGCTCTCCGCTTGCTCCCCGCCATTGTAGGTGGCGAGCCCAGCTCGGACGGGCACCATATACGCCGGAGGGAGAAATCCCTTAGTCTGCAGTTCGACTAATCGACTGTGTGGGACTGAACACCTCTCCCAATCACCGGGATTAGGACTACAGGGGCGAGAGGAGGAGCTGCGGAGGTCGGCCATGCTGGAGTGGATCTTTCTGAAGCACACTCCGATGGATTCTCGCTGGGGGAGGATGGTATGGATTGGATCTAAGAGTCTCGATCCCTTTAATAGACAATTTATTTATCTAGCTAGGGGGGCGAATGTAAAAATGCCCTAATGCCTCACATTCATTTGACGCGTGGAAGATAGCCCTTATTGGGCGCAGAAGCCAAGAGGTTCAACATTTATGGGACCGGACACTTCTTAACAAACGTTCGAAATTTGGAGAAGAACCCGCCTTGCAATGCCGAAGACAACACTGCGCGCCGGACTCATCGTCATTGGAGCCTGGTTCGGGGGCTACTGAGGGAGTCCAGGATTAGGGGGTCTCCGGACAGCCGGACTATATCCTTTGGCTGGACTGTTGGACTATGAAGATACAAGATTGAAGACTTCGTCCCGTGTTCGGATGGGACTCTACTTGGCATGGAAGGCAAGCTAGGCAATATGGATATGTATATCTCCTCCTTTGTGACCGACTTTGTGTAACCCTAGCCCCCTCCGGTGTCTATGTAAACCAGAGGGTTTTAGTCCGTAGGACAACATACAATCATACCATAGGCTAGCTTTTAGGGTTTAGCCTCTCCGATCTCGTGGTAGATCAACTCTTGTACTACTCATATTATCAAGAATAATCAAGCAGGACGTAGGGTTTTACCTCCTTGAAGAGGGCCCGAACCTGGGTAAAACATCATGTCCCCTGCCTCCTATTAACAGCCGCCTTAGACGCACAGTTCGGGACCCCCTACCCGAGATCCTCCAGTTTTGACACCGACAGGTTGTCTTTGGACACACTCTCACTCGCTTGGTTATGGGCGGCAAGCCTATATATATTTGTGGGCCCGTGTGGATCTCCATCATTTCGACCAATGACGAGAAAGGTTACCAGGGTAGATTCTTCTTCTTTGCTTCGAGTTACCATATAGTAGGTTGACCCATTCCAAGCCTAATTAAGTTTGAGCGCATGCTACGCGTCGTGAACCCTCGCTCGGTATGGGTATTTTACGGTTCCAAAGCATGGTACCACATCAATATTTGCGCATTGGGTATTCAAACACCACACACACCACTTCCATATACATACTTGGGCCACATGCACAGAGTGGGTTTGTCTTCATACAGTACTCCCTCGCGAGGTTATCGGCGACAAGCTACCCCATTTTGCGGGGCCGTGAGGACGTCCATCACTTTGACAAATAACGAGCGGGGAGAGGTTGTACGACCAAGTTGGATTATGCTTGGTCTGTGTTATAGTAGGTCTTGGTGAGATGCCCTCCCCCTGACGTGTTTTTTGGGGGGGAGGCTACTTCGCGCTACCCTGCAACCTCCGTGGGTTCGGGGAAGTCTGGTTAATTTGTGAGGCACACGTGCCACTTCAAAGTTGTGAATCGTAGTTAAATATAACACACCACACCTTTTTCATACATATAGTAGGGTCACCTGCATGTGGTTCGTATGTGGTCTCACCCATCTCGCGCCACAAGCACACATTTGTAGGTCGGCACATGGTCCACCTTTGTCGGGAAGCAAAAGGGGAACTTTGACCATATATATATGATGGACTCCTATAGGTTTTGTGTTACGGTAGGGTGAGACATCAGACCTAGATATTTGGGGGCATGCATTCGTAGCTAGGATTCCCTTACCTCTGACACGAAGTGGGGTTTGTAGGGGGTGGCCGACTAGCAATATTGTGCTTTTGTGCGATAGGTGCCACATCAAAGTTGTGCATTGGGTATTCGAACATCAAAACACCCTTTTCATACATATATTTGGTCCACATGCAAGTGCGTTCGCGTTCTGACCCTCTCCCACGTTATTATTTTTCCAAATTTATAAATAGCACATGAGTTGGATGTAGAAACCGTCTGTGATTGGGTACGCAACAGACATGGTTCGGTCAGACTACCCGTGTGCCACGCCCGTGCCCTGCAGTCCCTCACATCAGCACAGTAGGTTGGGCTCCACAAGGCTTGCCTCCCGGTCTTGAAAATATCTACTACCTCGTAATCTCGAAAATATCTACCGCCTAGAAGGTTTTAATGTTTGATAGCACACGATTAGTATGTGTGGACCGTGTGCGATGTCTATTACTCCCGCTTTGCTTTAGTCCCTTGATTCAAAATTTCAGTAGCCCCGGCATTTTACTCTCGCCTCTACATCCCTCGCAATCTCAAAAATATCTGCTCGCCCTTGATTCAAATTTTCAGTTGCGCCGCCTTGTTACTCCCACCTCTGCATCCCTGGCAATCTGAAAAATATCTGCTCGCCCTTGATTCAAATTTCCAGTTACCCCGGCATTTTACTCCCGCCTCCGCATCCCTTGCAATCTCAAAAATATCTGCGCGACCTTGATCCAAAATTTTAGTAGCCCCGCCTTGTTACTCTCGCCTAGTAAAAGTTTCAGTTGTCACGGTATTTACTCAAACACCACCTTGCCCACCGTCCACACACACCACTCATGTCTACTACACAACCTTCTTCTTGTAGACGCTGTTGGGCCTCCAAGTGCAAAGGTTTGTACGACAGTAGCAAATTTCCCTCAAGTGGATGACCTAAGGTTTATCAATCCGTGGGAGGCGTAGGATGAAGATGGTCTCTCTCAAGCAACCCTGCAACCAAATAACAGAGAGTCTCTTGTGTCCCCAACACACCCAATACAATGGTAAATTGTATAGGTCCACTAGTTCGGCGAAGAGATGGTGATACAAGTGCAATATGGATGGTAGATATATGTTTTTGTAATCTGAAAATATAAAAACAGCAAGGTAACTAATGATAAAAGTGATCACAAACGGTATTGCAATGCTAGGAAACAAGGCCTAGGGTTCATACTTTCACTAGTGCAAGTTCTCTCAACAATAATAACATAATTGGATCATATAACTATCCCTCAACATGCAACAAAGAGTCACTCCATAGTCACTAATAGCAGAGAACAAACAAAGAGATTATGGTAGGGTACGAAACCACCTCAAAGTTATCCTTTCTGATAGATCTATTCAAGAGTCCGTAGTAAAATAACATGAAGCTATTCTTTCCGTTCGATCTATCATAGAGTTCGTACTAGAATAACACCTTAAGTCACAAATCAACCAAAACCCTAATGTCACCTAGATACTCCAATGTCACCTCAAGTATCCGTGGGTATGCTTATACAATATGCATCACACAATCTCAGATTCATCTATTCAAACCAACACAAATAACTTCAAAGAGTGCCCCAAAGTTTCTACCGGAGAGTCAAGACGAAAACGTGTGCCAACCCCTATGCATAGGTTCATGGGCGGAACCCGCAAGTTGATCACCAAAACATACATCAAGTGGATCAATAGAATACCCCATTGTCACCACGGGTATCCCACGCAAGACATACATTAAGTGTTCTCGAATCCTTAAAGACTCAGTCCGATAAGATAACTTCAAAGGGAAAAGTCAATCCATTAAAAGAGAGTAGAGGGGGAGAAACATCATAAGATCCAACTATAATAGTAAAGCTCGCGATACGTCAAGATCGTACCACCTCAAGAACACGAGAGAGAGAGAGAGAGATCAAACACATAGCTACTGGTACATACCCTCAGCCCCGAGGGAGAACTACTCCATCCTCGTCATGGAGAGCACCGGGATGATGAAGATGGCCACCGGAGAGGGATTCCCCCCTCCGGCAGGGTGCTGGAACGGGTCTAGATTGGTTTTCGGTGGCTACGGAGGCTTCTGGCGGTGGAACTCCCAATCTATTGTGCTCCCTGATGGTTTTAGGGTATATTGGCATATACAGGAGGAAGAAATACGTCGGACCGGGGGGGGCGAGCACGAGGGGCCCACGAGGGTGGAGGGCGCGCCCAAGGGGGTGGGCGCGCCCCCTTCCTCGTGCCTTCCTCGTTGCTTCCCTTACGTACACCCCAAGTCTTCTGGATTGCTTCCATTCCAAAAATAAGTTCTGTGAAGTTTCAGGTCAATTGGACTCCGTTTGATTTTCCTTTTCTGCGATACTCTAAAAGAAGGAAAAAACAGAAACTGGCACTGGGCTCTAGGTTAATAGGTCGATAATATAATAGCATGGAACAATCAAAAATTATAGATACGTTGGAGACGTATCAGCATCCCCAAGCTTAATTCCTGCTCGTCCTCGAGTAGGTAAATGATAAAACTAGAATTTTTGATGTGGAATGCTACCTAACATATTTATCCATGTAATCTTCTTTATTGTGGCATGAATATTCAGATCCATAAGATTCAAGACAAAAGTTTAATATTGACATAAAAACAATAATACTTCAAGCATACTAACCAAGCAATTATGTCTTCTCAAAATATCATGGCCAAAGAAAGCTATCCCTACAAAATCATATAGTCTGGCTATGCTCTATCTTCACCACATAAAATATTTAAATCATGCACAACCCCGATGACAAGCCAAGCAATTGTTTCATACTTTTGATGTTCTCAAACTTTTTCAATCTTCACGCAATACATGAGCGTGAGCCATGGACATAGCACTATAGGTGGAATAGAATGGTGGTTGTGGAGAAGACAAAAAGGGAGAAGATAGTCTCACACCAACTAGGCATATCAACGGGCTATGGAGATGCCCATCAATAGATATCAATGTGAGTGAGTAGGGATTGACATGCAACGGATGCACTAGAGCTATAAGTGTATGAAAGCTCAAAAAGAAACCAAGTGGGTGTGCATCCAACTCGCTTGCTCACGAAGACCTAGGGCATTTTGAGGAAGCCCATCATTGGAATATACAAGCCGCTATAATGAAAATTCCCACTAGTATATGAAAGTGCCAACATAGGAGACTCTTTATCATGAAGATCATTGTGCTACTTTGAAGCACAAGTGTGGTAAAAGGATAGTAGCATTGCCCATTCTCTCTTTTTCTCTCATTTTTTTATTTGGGCCTTTTCTCTTTTTTTATGGCCTCTTTTTTTTAGTCCGGAGTCTCATCCCTACTTGTGGGGGAATCATAGTCTCCATCATCCTTTCCTCACTGGGACAATGCTCTAATAATGATGATCATCACACTTTTATTTACTTACAACTCAAGAATTACAACTCGATACTTGGAACAAAATATGACTCTATGTGAATGCCTGCGGCGGTGTACCAGGATGTGCAATGATGCATGAGTGACATGTATGAAGAATTATGAACGGTGGCTTTGCCACAAATACGATGTCAACTACATGATCATGCAAGCAATGTGACAATGATGAAGCGTGTCATAATAAACGGAACGGTGGAAAGTTGCATGGAAATATATCTCGGAATGGCTATGGAAATGCCATGATAGGTAGGTATGGTGGCTGTTTTGAGGAAGGTATATGGTGGGTGTATGATACCGGCGAAAAGTGTGCGGTATTAGAGAGGCTAGCAATGGTGGAAGGGTGAGAGTGCGTATAATCCATGGACTAAACATTAGTCATAAAGAACTCACATACTTATTGCAAAAATTTATTAGTTATCGGAACAAAGTATTACGCGCATGCTCCTAGGGGGGTAGATTGGTAGGAAAAGACCATCGCTCGTCCCCGACCGCCACTCATAAGGAAGACAATCAATAAATAAATCATGCTCCAACTTCATCACATAACGGTTCACCATACGTCCATGCTACAGGAATCACAAACTTTAACACAAGTATCTCTGAAATTCACAACTACTCAAGTAGCATGACTCTAATATCACCATCTCCATATCTCAAAACAATCATCAAGTATCAAACTTCTCATAGTATTCAATGCACTTTATATGAAAGTTTTTATTATATCCCTCTTGGATGCCCATCATATTAGGACTAAATTCATAACCAAAGAAAACTAACATGATGATTAGAGACACTCAAAATAATATAAGTGAAGCACGATATTTCATCTATTTCTATAAAATAAAACCACCACCTTGCTCTAAAGAGATATAAGTGAAGCACTAGAGCAAATGACAAACTACTCCGAAAGATATAAGTGAAGATCAATGAGAGTAGTCGAATAATTATGCAACTATGTGAAGACTATCTAATATTTAAGAATTTCAGATCTTGGTATTTTATTCAAACAGCAAGAAAAACTAAATAAAATAAAATGACACTCCAAGCAAAACACATATCATGTGGTAAATAAAAATATAGCTCCAAGTAAAGTTACCGATGAACGAAGACGAAAGAGGGGATGCCTTCTGGGGCATCCCCATGCTTTAGGATTTTGGTTGTCCTTTAATATTATCTTGGGGTGCCTTGGGCATCCCCAAGCTTAGGCTCTTGCCACTCCTTATTCCATAGTCCATCGAATCTTTACCCAAAACTTGAAAACTTCACAACAGAAAACTTAACAGAAAACTCGTAAGATCCGTTAGCGAAAGAAAACAAAACACCACCTCAAGGTACTGTAATGAACTCATTCTTTATTTATATTGATGTTAAACCTACTGTATTCCAACTTCTCTATGGTTTATAAACTCTTTTACTAGCCATAGATTCATCAAAATAAGTAAACAACACATGAAAAACAGAATCTGTCAAAAACAGAACAGTCTGTAGTAATCTGTAACTAACGCAAATTTATGGAACCCCAAAAATTCTAAAATAAATTGCTGGACGTGAGGAATTTATCTATTAATCATCTTCAAAAAGAATTAACTAAATATCACTCTCCAATAAAAAATGGCAGCAATTCTCGTGAGCACTAAAGTTTCTGTTTTTTACAGCAAGATCAACAAGACATTCCCCAAGTCTTCCCAACGGTTCTACTTGGCACAAACACTAATTAAAACATAAAAACTCAATCACAACAGAGGATGGATGATTAATTTATTACTAAACAGGAACAAATAGCAAGGAACAAAAATAAAGTTGGGTTGCCTCCCAAGAAGCGCTATCGTTTAACGCCCCTAGCTAGGCAAGATGATTTCAATGATGCTCACATAAAGGATAAGAATTGAAACATAAAGAGAGCATCATCAAGAATATGACTAGCACATTTAAGTCTAATCCTCTTCCTATGCATAGGGATTTTGTGAGCAAACAACTTGTGGGAACAAGAATCAACTTGCATAGGAGGGTGAAACAAGCATAACTTCAAAACTTTAAGCACATAGAGAGGAAACTTGATATTATTGCAATTCCTACAAGCATATATTCCTCCCTCATAATAATTTTCAGTAGCATCATGAATGAATTCAACAATATAACCAGCACCTAAAGCATTCTTTTCATGCTCTACAAGCATAGAAATTTTATTACTCTCCGCACAAGCAAAATTCTTCTCATGAATAATAGTGGGAGCAAACTCAACAAAATAATTATCATGTGAGGCATAATCCAATTGAAAACTGAAATCATGATGACAAGTTTCAAGGATATCATTATTCTTTATAGCATACAAGTCATCACAATAATCATCATAGATAGGAGGCATGCTTTCATCATAATAAATTTGCTCAGCAAAACTTGGGGGACAAAAAATATCATCTTCATCAAACATAGCTTCCCCAAGCTTGTGGCTTTGCATATCATTAGCATCATGGATATTCAAGGAATTCATACTAACAACATTGCAATCATGCTCATTATTTAAATATTTAGGGCCAAACATTTTAATGCATTCTTCTTCTAACACTTTGGCACAATTTTCCTTTCCATCATACTCACGAAAGATATTAAAAAGATGAAGCGTATGAGGCAAACTCAATTCCATATTTTTTTGTAGTTTCTTTTATAAACTAAACTAGTGATAAAACAAGAAACAAAAAGATTCGATTGCAAGATCTAAAGATATACCTTCAAGCGCTAACCTCCCCGGCAACGGCGCCAGAAAAGAGCTTGATGTCTATTACACAACCTTCTTCTTGTAGACGTTGTTGGGCCTCCAAGTGCAGAGGTTTGTAGGACAGTAGCAAATTTCCCTCAAGTGGATGACATAAAGTTAATCAATCCGTGGTAGGTGTAGGATGAAGATGGTCTCTCTCAAACAACCTTGCAACCAAATAACAGAGTCTCTTGTGTCCCCAACACACCCAATACAATGGTAAATTGTATAGGTGCACTAGTTCGGCGAAAATATGGTGATACAAGTGAAATATGGATGGTAGATATATGTTTATGTAATCTGAAAATATAAAAACAGCAAGGTAACTACTGATAAAAGTGAGCACAAACGGTATTGCAATGCTGGGAAACAAGGCCTAGGGTTCATACTTTCACTAGTGCAAGTTCTCTCAACAATAATAACATAATTGGATCATATAACTATCCCTCAACATGCAACAAAGAGTCACTCCAAAGTCACTAATAGCAGAGAACAAACGAAGGGATTATGGTAGGGTATGAAACCAACTCAAAGTTATCCTTTCTGATCGATCTATTCAAGAGTCCGTAGTGAAATAATACGAAGCTATTCTTTTCGTTCAATCTATCATAGAGTTCGTACTAGAATAACACCTTAAGACACAAATCAACCAAAACCCTAATGTCACCTAGATACTCCAATGTCACCTCAAGTATCCGTGGGTATGATTATACGATATGCATCACACAATCTCAGATTCATCTATTCAAACCAACACAAAGAACTTCAAAGAGCGCCCCAAAGTTTCTACCGGAGAGTCAATACAAAAACGTGTGCCAACCCCTATGCATAGGTTCATGGGCGGAACCCGCAAGTTGATCACCAAAACATACATCAAGTGGATCAATAGAATACCCCATTGTCACCACGGGTATCCCACGCAAGACATACATCAAGTGTTCTCAAATCCTTAAAGACTCAATCCGATAAGATAACTTCAAAGGGAAAAGTCAATCCATTACAAGAGAGTAGAGGGGGAGAAACATCATAAGATGCAACTATAATAGCAAAGCTCGCGATACATCAAGATCGTACCACCTCAAGAACACGAGAGAGAGAGAGAGAGAGAGAGAGATCAAACACATAGCTACTGGTACATACCCTCAGCCCCGAGGGAGAACTACTCCCTCCTCGTCAAGGAGAGCACCGGGATGATGAAGATGGCCACCGGAGAGGGATTCCCCCTCCGGGAGGGTGCCGGAACGGGTCTAGATTGGTTTTCGGTGGCTACGGAGGCTTCTGGCGACGGAACCCCCGATCTATTGTGCTCCCTGATGGTTTTAGGGTATATTGGTATATATAGGAGGAAGAAATACGTTAGGGGGCCACGAGGGGCCCACGAGGGTGGAGGGCGCGCCCAAGGGGGTGGGCGCGCCCCCTTCCTCGTGCCTTCCTCGTTGCTTCCCTTACGTACACCCCAAGTCTTCTGGATTGCTTCCGTTCCAAAAATAAGTTCCGTGAGGTTTCAGGTCAATTGGACTCCGTTTGATTTTGATTTTCCTTTTCTGCGATACTCTAAAACAAGGAAAAATAGAAACTGGCACTGGGCTCTAGCTTAATAGGTTAGTCCAAAAAATCATATAAAATAGCATATTAATGCATACAAAACATCCATGTTTGATAATATAATAGCATGGAACAATGAAAAATTATAGATACGTTGGAGCCGTATCAACCACACACTCCCCAAAACCTCTGCTCACACAGACACACACCACCCCTCCCTCACTCAAAACAATTGATAGGTTGCCGCCATCGCCATCGCTGTCGCCGCCTCCATCCTCAACCTCTGCCTGTGTGCTGGGGAGCTCGAGGAGCCAATGGCCCAAAGGCTGTTTATCGCCGCCTCTTCGCTCGACGCCGGCGAGGTCCACCACGGGCTCTTTATCGACCCGCGGTAGCCGGTCGCCCGATCCGCGCATCGCCATGCCCCTACGTCGGTTTGAGGACTTCCCCATCCTCCCTCGGGACAGGTCGCCAACAAGGTCCTACCTCGTGGTCCGGCAGCAGCGGTGGGGGACGTGGGTCACCGAGATTACAGATCAGGAGACCCACATCCGCCGGTGGCTCGGTAGCTTCCACACGGCCGAGCTCGCAGCCATGGAGTACGACCGCTGGCAGGTCCTCTACCATGGTGCGGCGGCTAGGCTCAATTTCCCCTTCGACACCTGTCCGGTCGACCCTGTTCCACCGAAGACAGGGGTGGTGAGCTCTGCTATGGCACGGAAGGACTGCGAGGCGTGGGAGCGCCTCGAGGCCGTGGCCGCCGACGAGGCCTACATGCAAGAGCTCCGCCGGTAGCACCCGGAGCTCATGGAGGCGGAGCGGGTGATCTTTGCCAGTGCGGAGGGCGGCGAGGTTATCATGCTCTCCTTCGATGATGAGGTCGAGGGCGGCGAGGACGGCTGCGCGAAGGGTTTTAAAGGATCGGCTAGAGATGGCCGTATGCCTTGTTTTTTTCAGTTCTTCACAATGTGATGCTCTATATGTGCAACTATTTGATGTGCAGTTCAATTTCATCAATAACGGTTTCAACAATACCACTATGAATTACGACATTTGGTTGCTGTTAAGGATGTTGCAGTTAACATGCCGTTTCTTTTTTTAACAATAACTAGTGTACTTTATACCTGCACAATACCAGTTTGAATGACTATTTGCTTGTTTTTAAATGTTATGCCTGATGCAGTTAACACACCTTTCCACTTCTTGTTTTTCTTAACTAGCGTGCTTAAGCCTGCACACTGAAGCTATCATTTGTAGATTATGTTGTCTACCATGGGTATATTTGGTTGATGTTTAGCCTGTTGTGTTTAACATGCTTTTATATGTACTCATACAGGAAAATATTGAGAACAGTGATGTTTTCCATCAAGGTTAGTTTCATCACATTGCTTATATGTAGTCACTATTCAGGATATCGGTAGTTGGAACCATATAGCCTGGGGCTGGGATTAATCGTCAAATCAGACATTTCACTGAATATATCTATAACTCATTTATCAGTAGGTTAACTAGGGCCATATTTAATATATCTGAGGATACATAGCAACAAACATTGTACTGAATGACTAAATATGCAATCCCATGCTAGATAGCAACAAGGAAGAGTGTTACCTTAATGTTCTAATGATGTCTAGATATACATGTAATAAAATATTATATAATGGGATGGAGGGAGTGTTGTACTACATCATTTTGCAATTTTTTTAGCTTCTAATATTAACTTGGTGCTTTTAGCAACATGCATTGTTGAAAGACCGTGGATGTCGCCTAGAGGGGGGTGAATAGGCGCTTTAAAATAATCATGGTTTAGGCTTGAACAAATGCGGAATAAACCTAGCGGTTAATTTGTCAAGGACAAAACCTACAACAACTAGGCACACCTATGTGCACCAACAACTTATGCTAAGCAAGATAAACTACTAGGTGATAGCAAGATATAAGACAAGAAACAATATGGCTATCACAAAGTAAAGTGCACAAGTGATACGTATCCAACGTATCTATTTTTGATTGCTCCATGCTATATTATCTTCTGTTTTGGACATTATTGGGCTTTATTATTCACCTTTATATTATTATTGGGACTAGCCTATTAACCGGAGGCCCAACCCAGAATTACTGTTTTTTGCCTATTTCAAAGTTTCGCAGAAAAAGAATATCAAACAGAGTCCAAACAGAATGAAACCTTCGGGAACGTGGTTTTTGGAATGAACAAGATCCAGGAGACTTGGACCCTACGTCAAGCAACCAACAGGGAAGCCACGAGGTAGGGGTGCACCTACCCCGCCCCCAGGCGCGCCCTCCACACTCGTGGGCCCCCTGTTGCTCCACCGACGTACTGCTTCCTCCTATATATACCTACGTACCCCCAAACGATCAGAAACGGAGCCAAAAACCTAATTCCACCGCTGTAACTTTCTGTATCCACGAGATCCCATCTTGGGGCCTGTTCCGGAGCTCCGCCAGAGGGGGCATCGATCACGGAGGGCTTCTACATCAACACCATAGCCTCTCCGATGAAGTGTGAGTAGTTTACCTTAGACCTTCGGGTCCATAGTTATTAGCTAGATGGCTTCTTCTCTCTTTTTGGATCTCAATACAATGTTCTCCCCCTCTCTCGTGGAGATCTATTCGATGTAATCTTCTTTTGCGGTGTGTTTGTTGAGACCGATAAGTTGTGGGTTTATGATCAAGTTTATCTATGAACAATATTTGAATCTTCTCTGAATTCTTTTATGTATGATTGGTTATCTTTGCAAGTCTCTTCGAATTATCAGTTTGGTTTGGCCTACTAGATTGATCTTTCTTGCAATGGGATAAGTGCTTAGCTTTGGGTTCAATCTTGCGGTGTCCTTTCCTAGTGACAGTAGGCCCTGCAAGGCACGTATTGTATTGTTGCCATCGAGGATAACAAGATGGGGTTTTTATCATATTGCATGAATTTATCCCTCTACATCATGTCATCTTGCTTAAGGTGTTACTCTGTTCTTATGAACTTAATACTCTAGATGCATGCTAAAAACGGTCGATGTGTGGAGTAATAGTAGTAGATGCAGGCAGGAGTCGGTCTACTTGTCTCGGACGTGATGCCTATATACATGATCATAACTAGATATTCTCATAACTATGCTCAATTCTGTCAATTTCTCAACAGTAATTTGTTCACCCACCGTAAAATACTTATGCTCTTGAGAGAAGCCACTAGTGAAACCTATGGCCCCCGGGTCTATCTTCCATCATATTAATCTTACAACACTTAGTTATTTTCATTGCCTTTTATTTTACTTTGCATCTTTATCATAAAAATACAAAAAATATTATCTTATCATATCTATTAGATCTCACTCTAGTAAGTAACCGTGTAGGGATTGACAACCCCTTATCGCATTGGTTGCGAGGATTTGTTTGTTTTGTGTAGGTCCGAGGGACTCACGCGTAGCCTCCTGCTGGATTGATACCTTGGTTCTCAAAAACTGAGGGAAATACTTACGCTAGTTTGCTGCATCACCCTTTCCTCTCCAAGGGAAAACCAATGCAGTGTTCAAGAGGTAGCAATAAGTAAAGAGCTCAGAAGAGATAACCGAGACACGCGGAGACGATGATGTATCTCGAAGTTCACACCCTTGCGGATGCTAATCTCCGTTTGGAGCGGTGTGGAGGCACAATGCTCCCCAAGAAGCCAATAGGGCCACCGTATTCTCCTCACGCCCTCGCACAATGCAAGATGTCGTGATTCCACTAAGGGACCCTTGAGGGCGGTCACCGAACCCGTACAAATGGCAACCCTTGGGGGCGGTCACCGAACCCATACACTTTGGCAACCCTTGGGGGCGGTCACCGGTACCCGTCAAATTGCTCGGGGCGATCTCCACAACCTAATTGGAGACCCCCGACGCTTGCCCGGAGCTTTACACCACAATGATTGAGCTCCGAACAACACTAACCGTCTAGGGCGCCAAGGCACCCAAGAGGAAGAAGCTCTAGGGTGCCCAAACACCCAAGAGTAATAAGCTTCTCAAACTCCACTTCCACGTATCATCGTGGAGAACTCAAACCGATGCACCAAATGCAATGGCAAGCGCACACGGAGTGCCCAAGTCCTTCTCTCCCAAATCCCACCAAAGCAACTAATGCTAGGGAGGATAATGAGAGGAAGAACAAGAAGGAGAACACCAAGAACTCCAAGATCTAGATCCAAGGGGTTCCCCTCACATAGAGGAGAACATGATTGGTGGAAGTGTGGATCTAGATCTCCTCTCTCTTTTCCCTCAAAAACTAGCAAGAATCATTGGAGGGATTGAGAGTTAGCAAGCTCGAAGAAGGTCAAAAATGGGGGAAGAACACAAGCTAAAGAGATAAGGTTCATTGGGGAAGAAGACCCCCTTTTATAGGTGGGGAAAATCCAACCGTTATGCTCACAGCCCGCACAGAGCGGTACTACCGCTCCAAGGAGTGGTACTACCTCTAGGGCGGTAGTACCCCTTTGAAAAACAACAACGAGGAGGCAAAAGACCTGTAGAACCATCGGAGCGGTACTACCGCTCGTCCTCACGGTACTACTGCTCAACCTCACAGCACTACCGCTAGGGATAGCGGTACTACCGCAAATGGTAGCGGTACTACTGCTTGCGAGCGGTACTAAAAAATACTTCCGTGCCTACCTCCGCTGAGCAAAACACGAGATTTTGGTCCGGAGCGGTACTACCGCTCAGGAGCCGCGGTAGTACCGCTCTGGAGCTATAGTAAAAAAATTACATGTGCTCTATCCGCGGTAGTACCGCTGCAGCCTTTACCAAAACAGCCACAACTTCTGCAAACGGACTCCGAATTCAACAAAACCAAGTTTGTTGGAAAGCTAACGACATGGGCTAACACAATCTTGATGTAAATATCAATAATAAGAAAATGAGAAAAGGACCATAAGAAAATGGTGAGAACCCTTCCTCGGATAAGACTGGTAAAACCTCCAACGCCAAAAACATCATAGAAGATGCATGCGAACTCCGTTTTCGATGAACTCAAGCTTGTCATCAAGATGACCATAAGCTCTAAGACTCACAAAGAGAACCAAACAAGAACCAAGAAAGATGATTCAAGGATGCAATGGTTTGAGCTCTCTATGAATGATATGATCAAGCTACTCATCGAGAGCCCCCCTTGATAGTACGGCAATCGATCCTATAACCTGGTCTGCCAACTACCATCATGAGACCGATAAAATAGAAAACCTATAAAGGGCAAACCTTTGCCTTGCACATGGTCCACTTGAGCTAGATGATGACGATCTTGACTCCCTCAAGTTGGACCACCTTTCTTGATTGTGTTGGCTCGATGAAGACTAGTTGATTGCTCCCCCATACTCCACTACGGGTGAGCCACTCTTCCGCACATCTTCACAAGTCCATTGTCACCACAATGGACAGCAAGCTTAAAGCATTTGATCTCTTCATGATGCTTCACTTGAATTTGCACACCGCAACCTAACCCCACAAAGAACTCTCACAAAGATCATGGGTTAGTACAGAAAGCGTAATTGACGATGCTTACCATACCATGGGATCGCTTGATCCCTCTCGGTACATCTTCTACGCTTTGTGTGTTGATCAACTTGATTCACTCTTTTACTTAGTCTTGACCAACCTCTCACAAGACCAATCTTTAGGTAATTCCTTGAATAGCACCTTGGTCATCACAACTCTCCTTGAAACCAAAAAATGTACTGCAAGAAAAGCCTAGGGACAAAACCTTCAAATATAACTCAAGGCAACCATTAGTCCACAGAGATTTTTATCAGTTACCAAAACCAAACATGGGGGCACTGCATGTTCTTTCGATTGTACTGAATGACTAAATATGCAATCCCAGGCTACATAGCAACAAGGAAGAGTGTTACCTTAATGTTCTAATGATGTATAGATATAGATGTAATAAAATCTTATATAATGGGATGGAGGGAGTGTTGTACAACATCATTTTGCAATTGTTGTTTAGCTTTTAATATTAACTTGGTGCTTTTAGGTACATATGTCATTGCCAAAGATCCACACTTCAACCCTTTCTGCGTATGGGGCAATGAGATATTCATGAACCAGCATCAAGTGAGAAAACTAATAAAGTTTGTTATTAAAATGGGTCAAAAGATGTCAATCGAACTATTTGTTTACAATTTATGCAAAACAAAGTGAACTACAGAATGGTAAGTAAGAACTCTGTAGCCTTATTTTACTGCCCGTAATGAGTTGTGTTAGATGACAATGTCTGAATCTTTTTTCCTTTGAAGTGGATCCTGAAGCAGTTTACTCAAGATTACCTCTCAAACTACATGATTGGCGGTCGGCCATCACAAGGGGTTGGACTAGAGTCGTGCGTCTCTTCTGCTTCCAGGAGAGCACAATAGGGCCATTCCGCTTCACCTTGTTCACCAACCAGAATGTCTATCGCCTTTTTGTTTACCATCTGTAATAGTACAAGTATAGAACCCTGGTTCATCATTCTTTATTTGGTGCTTATGTAATTCTTAAACATATGTACCTATGAATCGAATAATGCATTGGTTGTTTGAACCTGATGGATATGAATAAAGGTATAGCCTACTTTCAAGTTCAAATTAGGTACAATTTTAAATAGCAGCAATTAAATTAGGGCAAAATTATGGTATGCAGGTCACTACAACGCACACGGTCAATAAATCATAGTGTGTGCGATATACATCATAATCTGACACAGTTCATGGAGAGGAAACGTGTGTAACAATGCACACAGTTGCCGTTTGCAAAGCGTGTGTGATGTCAGACACTATCACATACGGTGCGGGAAAACTAAATGTGTGTGATTGTCTACCTATCATACATGGTTTATAATCATGAACTTTTTGTGATGTGCTAGGCATCGTAAATGTTGAGCCAGTTTGGTATGTGCCTAGAAAACTCCTGATGTTGCTTGAAGCTACGTCGGTATTTCCCCAAAGAGGAAGGGATGATGCAGCACAACGGCAGTAGGTATTTCCCTCAGATATGAAACCAAGGTTATCGAACTAGTAGGAGAACCAAGCAACACAACAAAACAGCACATGCACAAAGATAACAAATCCTCGCAACCCGACATGTTAACGGAGTTGTCAATCCCTTCCAGGTACGGCGCCTCAAGATAGGCAAACGGACGTGAGATAAAATTGTAGTAGATTGATAGATCGAGCGCCAAATAAAATAAATAAGAATAAATTGCAGCAAGGTATTTTTGTATTATTGGTTTAATAGATCTGAAAATAAAAGCAAAGGAAAAGTAGATCGCAAAGGAAAATATATGAGAAAGTGACCCGGGGGGCGTTGGTTTCACTAGTGGCTTCTCTCAAGAAAAATAGCAAACGGTGGGTGAACAAATTACTGTTGGGAAATTGATAGAAGTTCAAATACTTATGATGGTATCCAAGCAATGATCATTACATAGGCATCACGTCCAAGATTAGTAGACCGACTCCTGCCTTCATCTACTACTATTACTCCACACATCGACCGCTATCCAGCATGCACCTAGTGTATTAAGTTCGTGGAGAAACGGAGTAATGCAATAAGAACGATGACATGATGTAGACAAGATCTATCTATGTAGACATAGACCCCATCGTTTTATCCTTAGTAGCAACGATACATACGTGTCGGTTCCCCTTCTGTCACTGGGATCAAGCACTGTAAGATCGAACCCACTACAAAGCACCTCTTCCCATTGCAAGATAAATAGATCAAGTTGGCCAAACAAAACCCAAATATCGGAGAGGAAATACGAGGCTATAAGAAATCATGGATAAAAGATATCAAAGGAACTCAAATATTTTCATGGATATAAAAAGATAGGTCTGATCATAAACTCAAAGTTCATCCGATCCCAACAAACACACTGCAAAAAGAGTTACATCATATGGATCTCCAAGAGATCATTGTATTGAGAGTTCAGCGATAGAGAGGAAGACATCTAGCTACTAACTATGGACCCGAAGGTCTACAAAGAACTACTCACGCATCATCGGAGAGGCACCAATGGAGGTGGTGAACCCCATCTGAGATGGTCTCTAGATTGGATCTGGTGGTTTTGGACTCTGCGGCGGCTGGATGAATATTTTGTCGACTCCCCTAGGGTTTTCAGAATATTGCGGTATTTATAGAGCAAAGAGGCGGTCTGGGGGCACCCGAGGTGGGCACAACCCACCAGGGCGTGCCTGGGCCTCCTGGCGCGCCCTGGTGGGTTGTGCTCTCCTCAAAGCATCCCCCAGGTGCAGCCAGGGCCCATTATGTTCCTTCTGGTCCAAAAAAATCTCTGTAAAGTTTCTTTGCGTTTGGACTCTGTTTGATATTGATTTCCTGTGATGTAAAAAACATGCAGAAAATAGGAATTGGCACTTGGCACTATGTCAATAGGTTAGTACCAAAAAATGATATAAAATGACTATAAAATGATTATAAAACATCCAAGATTGATAATATAATAGCATGGAACAATCAAAAATTATAGATACGTTGGAGACGTATCAGCATCCCCAAGCTTAACCCCTACTTGTCCTCAAGTAGGGAAGTGATAAAAACAGAATTTTTTATGTGGAATGTTGCCGAACATGTCATATCATATTCTTTCTTTATAGCATGGACTTTTGGACTTTTATATTGTTCAAAGCAATAGTCTAGTTTTGACATGATAATTTAAATACTCAAGCATATTAACTAGCAACCATGTCTTTCAAAATATCAACACTAAAATAAGCTATCCCTAGCCCATCATGCTCAATCATGGATCCATTCATGAAACAAACTCGCATATTAGCTACACCCAATACTCAAGTATGATCATATTGCCTCCTAGTTGGTGCTTTTATAAGAGAAGATGGAGACTCAAATTAAAAAATAAAAATTGCATAAAGTAAAAGAAAGGCCCTTCGCTGAGGGAAGTAGGGATTTGTAGAGGTGCCAGAGCTCAAAGAGAAAAACTTAGAGATAAAAACATTTTGGGAGGTGTATCCATCCCACCAATGAAAATGACTTAGAGTTACCAACACTTTCCATGCTAGATAAAGGTTATTCCTTTTTCCACCATACTTTCACTTTCCATGGCTAACCATATCCATGGGTGCCTTTCATACCAACACTTTCCAAGGAATTTATTATTTGACAACATAAAGTAAATTCATTTTTTTTCATTTCGGGAATGGGCATCCCTAATACCTTTGCCTTACTCTCGTGCAATGACAAGTGAATAAACACTCATCGTGAGAATAACACATCTAGCATGGAAAATATTAGCCACCCCTCACCGCTCCGCGAGCAAAACAAACACACAAAAGAGAAGTTTATTTTGAAAATTAGAGATGGCACATGCAAATTTGCTTAGCACGGCAAAAGAATACTACATATAGGTAGATATAGTGGACTCATGTGGCAAAAGTGGGTTAAAGGTTTTTTGGATGCACAAGTAGATATCATACTTAGTGCAAAATGAAGGCTAGCAAAAGATTGAGAAGCGACCAACCAAGAAACGGATAATCTCATAAGCAAGCATTAAGCATAATTAACACCGAATAATGCACCACAAGTAGGATATAATTTCATTGCATGACTATTGAGTTTCGTGCTTGCATAGGGAATCACAAACCTTAACACCAATATTCTCACTAAAGCATAATTACTCATCAACATAACTCACATATCACATCATCATATCTCAAAACTATTACTAAGAATCAAGTTTATTTTGTCCAATGATCTTCATGAAAGTTTTTATTATACCCTTCTTGGATATCTATCACTTTGGGACTATTTTTTAAGTGTTGCTTTTAACAAGCTCAAACAAATATAAGTGAAGATCATGAGCATAACATTTCTTTCTTTCTCTCAAATTAATTTATGTGAAGCAAAGAGAGAATTTCTTGAAAACTTTACTAACTCTCAAATAAATCTAAGTGAAGCAACAGACCATTTCTTCAAAAATACTAAAGCACACCTGATGCGTCCATTTTGCATCATGTTTTCTTACTATTATTTATAATGCTTTTATCCATAATAATGCTTTTTGGAGTAATGCTAATGCCTTTTCTCACATAATTTGCAAGGAACACACCAAGAGGGAGAATTCCGGCAGCTGGAAATCTGGACCTGGAAAAGCTACGTCAGGCCACCTATTATGCACAACTCCAAATAAGTTGACACTTCACGGAGATTTTTTATGTATTATTTAAGAAATACTGGAGCTAATAAACAACAGAGGGGGCCACCAGGTGGGCACAACCCACCTGGGCGCGCCAGGCCCCCCAGGCGCGCCCTGGTGGGTTGTGGCCTCCTCGGCCCACCTCCGGTGCCCATATTTTTATATATAAGTCATTTTGACCTAGCAAAAATAAGGAGAAGACATTTGGGATGGAGCGCCATCGCCTCGAGGTGTAACTTGGGCAGGAGCACTTTTACCCTCCGGTGGAGCGATGCCGCCGGGGGAACTTCCCTCCCGGAGGGGAAAATCATCGTCATCATCATCACCAACAACTATCCCATCTTGGGGAGGTCTATCTCCATCAACATCTTCAACAGCACCATCTCATCTCAAACCCTAGTTCATCACTTGTGTTCAATCTTGTTACCGGAACTGTAGATTGGTACTTGTGGGTGACTAGTAGTGGTGATTACATCTTGTAGTTGATTACTATATGGTTTATTTGGTGGAAGATTATATGTTCAGGTCCATTATGCTATTTAATACTCCTCTGATCATGAACATGTTTATCATTTGTGAGTAGTTACTTTTGTTCTTGAGGTCACAGGAGAAATCATGTTGCAAGTAATCATGTGAACTTGATATGTGTTCGATATTTTGATAGTATGTATGTTGTTATTCCCTTAGTGGTGTCATGTGAACGTCGACTACATGACACTTCACCATATTTGGGCCTAAGGGAATGCATTGTGGAGTAGCAATTAGATGGTGGTTTGCGAGAGTGATAGAAGCTTAAACCCCAGTTTATGCGCTATTTCGTAAGGGACCGATTGGATCCAAAAGTTTAATGCTATGGTTAGAATTTATTCTTAATACTTTTCTCGTAGTTGCGGATGCTTGCGGCAGGGTTAATCATAAGTCGTAGGTTTGTTCAAGTAAGAACAACACCTAAGCACCGGTCCACCCACATATCAAATTATCAAAGTAGCAAACACAAATCGAACCAACATGATGAAAATGACTAGATGAAATTCCAGTGTACCCTCAAGAACGCTTTGCTTATTATAAGAGACCATTTTGGCTTGTACTTTGCCTCAAAAGGATTGGGCTATATTGCTGCATACTTGTTACTATTATCATTACTTGCTCGTTACAAATTATCTTGCTATCAAACTACTCGCTACTTACAATTTCAGCACTTGCAGACAATACCTTACTGAAAACCACTTGTCATTTCCTTCTGCTCCTCATCGGGTTCGACACTCTTCCTAATCAAAAAGAGCTACAATTGATACCCTATGCTTGTGGGTCATCAAGGCCATTTTCTGGCGCCGTTGCCAGGGAGTGAAGCGCCTTTGGTAAGTGGAATTTGGTAAGGAAACATTTATATAGTGTGCTGCAATTTATTGCCACTTGTTACTATGGAAAACAATCATTTGAGGGGTTTGTTCGGGGTATCTTCACCTCGTCTGAAACCAAAATTAGCTACCCCTCAACCTACTGCACCTACTGAAAATATTGAATATGAAATTCCTTTGGGTATGATAGAACAACTGCTAGCTAATCCTTATGCGGGAGATGGAACAGAACATCCTGATATGCACTTGATATATGTGGAACAAATTTGTGGATTGTTTAAGCTTGCAGGTTTACCCAGGGATCAAGTTATGAAAAATGTTTTCCCTTTATCTTTGAAGGGAAAGGCATTGGCATGGTATAGGCTATGCGATGATATTGGATCATGGAATTGGAATCGTTTGAAATTGAAGTTCCACCAGAAATTTTATCCTATGCATCTAGTTCATCGTGATCGGAATTATATATATATATATAATTTTTTGGCCTCATGAAGGAGAAAGTATCGCTCTAGCTTGGGCAAGGCTTAAGTCAATGTTATATTCATGCCCCAATCATGAGCTCTCAAGAGAAATTATTATCCAAAAAATTTATGCTCGGCTTTCTCATAATGATCAAACCATGCTTGATACTTCTTGTGTTGGTTCTTTTATGAAGAATACTATTGAATTCCAGTGGGATCTTTTGGAAAGAATTAAACACAACTCTGAAGATTGGGAACTACTCGACGAAGGTAAAGAGTCAGGTATTAGACTTAAGTATGATTGTGTTAAATCTTTTATGGATACTGATGGTTTTCAAAAGTTTAGCACTAAATATGGACTTGACTCTGAGATAGTAGCCTCCTTTTGTGAATCATTTGCTACTCATGTTGAACTCCCTAAAGAGAAGTGCTTTAAATATCACCCACCTATTAAAGAAGAAACTAAAAAACCAGTACCAGTTAAAGAAGAAACTATACTTTATAATGTTCATCCAGTTCTTCCTTCTGCTTATATTGAGAAACCACCTTTCCCTGTTAGGATAAAGGAACATGCTAAAGTTTCAACTGTGGTTAACAAAAGTTATATTAGAACACCTAAACCTGATGCACAAATTAAAGTAGAACCTAGCATTGCTATGGTTAAAGATCTCTTGGAATAAGATATTGATGGGCATGTTATTTACTTCTGTGAAGAAGCTACTAGAATTGCTAAACCTGATGGAAAAGTTAAACACAGACATGTTGTTGGCATGCCTGTTATTTCAGTTAAAATAGGAGATCACTGTTATCATGGTTTATGTGACATGGGTGTTAGTGTGAGTGTTATTCCTTACACTTTATATGAAGAAATTAGGAAAGACATAGCACCTGCTGAGATAGAAGAAATAGATGTTACTATTAAACTTGCTAATAGAGACATTATATCACCAATTGGGATTGTTAGAGATGTTGAAGTCTTGTGTGGGAAAATAAAATACCCTACTGATTTTCTTGTTCTTGGTTCCCCACAAGATGACTTTTGTCCCATTATCTTTGGTAGACCTTTCTTGAACACCGTTAATGCTAAGATAGATTGGAAGAAACAAATTGTGGGTGTTAGCTTTGTTAGAGATGTTTAATTTTTACCTCAAGCCCATGAGACAGCACTCTTTTATTATTGTTCTCATATTAATAAAAGCTGCAGTGGAGGTTTACCCTACTATTTATAGTCAAGATGAGTCTCGTGAGTTTAATTTTTCCAAGTTTAGTAAAAATCATCATGAAAAAGAATTGCCTAGTAAGTATGAATTAATTGGTCTTGCTTCTATTGTTGTACCACCTACTAGTCCTTTAGAACAATATTTGCTAGACCATGAAAATGATTTACATATGCATGAAAGAAATGGAATAGATAAAGTTTTCTTTGAACAACGTCCTCTCCTTAAACACAATTTGCCTATTGAAACTCTTGGAGATCCTCCTCCACCTAAAGGTGATCCTATGTTTGAATTAAAACAATTGCCAGACACTTTGAAATATGCTTATCTTGATGAAAAGAGGATATATCATGTTATTATTAGTGCTAACCTTTCAGAACATGAAGAAGAAAGATTATTGAAAGTTCCGAGGAAGCCCCGAGCTGCTATTGGATATACTCTTGATGATTTAAAGGGCATTAGTCCCACTCTATGTCAGCAGAAAATCAATATGGAACCTGATGCTAAGCAGTTGTTGATCACCAACGTCGGTTAAACCCAAAGATGAAAGAAGTGGTAAGAACAGAAATATTAAAAGTTCTGGAAGCAGGTATAATCTATCCCATAGCTGATAGTAGATGGGTAAGTCCTGTTAATTGTGTTCCTAAGAAAGGAGGTATTACTGTTGTTCCTAATGATAAGAATGAACTTATTCCCCAAAGAATTGCCACAGGCTATAGAATGGTAAATGATTTTACAAAATTAAATAAAGCAACTAGAAAAGATCATTACCCTCTGCCTTTTATTGATCAAATGCCTGAAAGATTATCTAAGCACACACACTTTTCCTTCCTTGATGGATATTCTGGCTTTTCACAAATACATGTTTCTCAACCTAATCAAGAAAAGACTACTTTTACTTGTCCCTTTGGAACTTATGCTTATAGATGTATGCCTTTTGGTTTATGTAATGCACCTACTACCTTTCAAAGATGTATGACTACTATATTCTCTGATTGTTGTGAAAAGATTGTTGAGGTTTTCATGGATGACTTTTCTGTTTATGGGAAGTCTTTTGATGATTGTTTAAGCAATCTTGAGCGAGTTTTGCAGGGATGTGAACAAACAAATCTTGTCTTGAATTGGGAGAAGTGCCACTTTATGGTTAATGAAGGCATTTTCTTGGGTCATAAAATTTCGGAAAGATTTATTGAAGTGGACCAAGCTAAGGTTGATGCAATTGAGAAAATGCCATGTCCTAAGGACATCAAAGGTATTCTTAGTTTCCTAGGTCATGCTGGATTCTATAGGAGATTTATCAAAGACTTTTCTAAAATTTATAGGCCTCTTACTAATCTCTTGCAAAAGGATATCCCTTTTGTCTTTGATGATGATTGTGTTGAAACTTTTGAAACACTCAAGAAAGCCTTAATATCTGCACCTATTGTTCAACCACTTGATTGGAACTTGCCTTTTGAAATTACGTGTGATGCTAGTGATTATGTTGTTGGTGTTGTTCTAGGACAAAGAGTTGATAAGAAACTAAATGTTATTCATTATGCTAGTAAAACTCTAGACAGTGTTCAAAGAAATTATGCTACTACTGTAAAGGAATTCTTAGCAGTTGTGTTTGCTTGTGATAAATTTAGACCTTATATTGTTGATTCCAAAGTAACTGTTCACACAGACCATGCTGCTATTAAATATCTTATGGAAAATAAAGAGCTAAACCTAGACTTATTCGTTGGGTTCTCTTGTTACAAGAATTTGATTTACATATCATTTATAGAAAAGGAGCTGAGAACCCCGTAGCTGATAACATGTCTAGGCTTGAAAATGTGCTTGATGACCCACTACCTATTGATGATAGCTTACCTGATGAGCAATTAGCTGTAATAAATTTTGCTAATAGTACTCCTTGGTATGCTAACTATGCTAATTAAATTGTTGCTAAATATTTACCACCTAGCTTTACATACCAATAAAAGAAAAAAATCTTCTATGATTTAAGACATTACTTCTGGGATGACCCACATCTTTATAAAGAAGGAGTAGATGGTATTATTAGGTGTTGTGTACCTGAGCATGAACAGGAACAAATCCTATAGAAATGTCACTCCGAGGCTTATGGAGGGCATTATGCTGGAGACAGAACTGCTCACAAGGTATTGCAATGTAGATTTTATTGGCCTACTCTCTTCAAGGATGCCTGTAAGATGTCTCATCTTGTGATGAATGTCAAAGAGTAGGTAATATCGGTAAGCGTCAAGAAATGCCTATGAATTATTCACTTGCTGTTGAACCATTTGATGTTTGGGGATTTGATTGCATGGGACCTTTTCCTTCCTCTAATGGGTATACACATATTTTGGTTGATGTTGATTATGTTACGAAGTGGGTAGAATCTATTCCAACCAGTAGTGTTGATCACAACAACTCTATTAAAATGCTTAAGGAAGTTATTTTCCCAAGGTTTGGAGTCCCTAGATATTTAATGAATGATGGTGGTTCACACTTTATTCATGGTGCTTTCCGTGAAATGCTTGCCAAGTATGATGTTAACCATAGAATTGCATCACCCTATCATCCTCACTCTAGTGGTCAAGTTGAACTTAGCAATAGAGAAATAACATTAATTTTGCAAAATACTGTCAATAGGTCCAGTAAGAATTGGTCTAAGAAATTAGATGATGCACTTTGGGCTTATAGAACAGCATATAAAAATCCTATGGGTATGTCTCCTTATAAAATGGTTTATGGAAAAGCTTGTCATTTGCCTCTTGAGTTGGAACATACAACTTTTTGAGCAGTTAAAGAACTCAATTATGACTTCAAACTTGCTGGTGTAAAGAGGTTATTTGATATTAGCTCACTAGATGAATGGAGAACCCAAGCTTATGAAAATGCAAAATTATTTAAAGAAAAAGTAAAAAAGATGGCATGACAAAATAATCCAAAAGCGTGAGTTTAAAGTCAGAGAATATGTTCTTTTGTACAACTCTCGTTTTAGATTTTTTGCAGGGAAGCTCCTCTCGAAATGTGAAGGCGCATATGTCATCGAGGAGGTTTACAGGTCTGGTGCCATCAAAATAAATAATTATGAAGGTACTAACCCAAAGATTGTCAATGGGCAATGAATAAAGCATTATATCTTAGGTACGCCTATTAATATTGAAAGTAATATTATCCAAACCTGACACCGGAAGAGCACATAAAAGAGTCCTTTCGGAACACTCCAGAATCGTAAAATAAGGAGGTATGTGATACGGTAAGTAAACGGACTCCAAAAAATCTGCAAAAATATTTTCTATCAGATTTGGCATATTTTAGAATTTTGGAAATAAAGAAACTCCCAGGAAGCGTCCCCTAGTGGGCACAAGCCTGGCGCGCCCAGGTGGGTTGTGCCCACCTGGGACACCTTCCGTACTCTGTTTTTCTTTCATGTACTTGTCCGCCAAGATAAAAAAAATCTATATATACTTCCCGAACCTGTTAACCACCGTATCACGAAGAAATCCTCTATTCTCTTTTTCCCTTGATGTTTTATGTCAGATCCCATTTACCATGGCTACTTCAAGATCCTCCAAGGACAAGTTCTTCAAGAACGTCATCAACCCATATCTTTGGGAGGTGGTGCAACACCCTCAGGTCATTGAGATGCATGAGGGTTGCTTCACCTTCGTGATGTACCCTGTCCTAAGGGGATGGGAACCGTGGAGGCTAGGCTTGAAGCTGTGGAGCAAGATGTCTTCCGGTGCAAGGGGGTGGTGGAGCATGGACTCCATGCCAATCACCTCATGATCACGGACCTCTCCCGTGATCTCAAGGTGGATGGCAAGCCCATGAAAGACATCATCTTCACCTTCAATGAGCAAATCAACTTCCTCCAAAGCCAGATCTATGACCTCCAGAACCAAGTCTTTGAATATGAGGCAAGGTTTAAAGGTAAGAGTTTGGTTGCTAGTTGCAGGACCCGTGAGACTCACTCTTCCTCTTATGATGGTGGACCACTGCCATGGAAATCTGAGGACAAGACATCTTCGTCACCACCACCATCTTCTCCACCACCAAAGGAGAACTGAGTATCTGGTCTGGGCACTCCCCTTGGCTTCCGCCAAGCTTGGGGGTGGTGCCCCGGTATCCTATCATCCCACTATCTTTTTGCTTTTTACTTATTTTAGTTCGATCTTTTGCCTAGATGAAATAAAGTTTAGTTTGACCCTTTCTTCTTTGAGAGTTGCTTAGTGTTGAATTGCGGGTTCTGGCAAACCCTTGAGGTTCGAACACTGGGGTGTGCACGAAGATCTCTCTCCCCCTAGCTCACACTATCACAATGATCTCAAAGCCCAGCTCGCCGAACCCGAGGAACAAGAGACATAAGGGTTTATACTGGTTCGGGCCACCGTTGTGGTGTAATACCCTACTCCAGTGTGGTGTGGTGGATTGCCTTGTTGGCTGGGGATGAACAAGTACAAGGGAAGAACAGCCTCTTGAGGAGAGGTGTTCTTGAGGTCGATGAGCTTGTGTGGTTGGGGATGATCTGAATCCCCTTCTACCTATGGTGGTGGCTAGCCCTATATATAGAGGCCCAGGTCCTCTCCCCAAATATTAGGCAGGAAGGGATCCCACAATGGCCAATTTGAAGGGGGGCAACAAGTACAAATTATCCTGATAAAAGGTGGCCTTCGCCTGCCAAAGGCTCTGGTGGTGACGTCGTCGCGGGCTCCATGATGACCTCCGTCTTGCCGTCCTGCTGGTCTTGGTCTCATTGCACCGATAGGGAATCCTTTGCCTGGCGCCTCAGGACTCCTCGCATGCGCCTGCATCTTTAACACAAAAGAGGAAACTGGCACTATGCGCACGCTGGCACCCGCCTGGCCTTGGTCGTCATGGCTCATGTCATGGAAACCTCACGACGTGCCCCTCGCCTTGATCTCTCCGCTCCTCGCGAGCCAGCCTAGTGGGGCTGCCCCTGAGGATGTCTTGTGTCGTCCGCCTCGCGTGGCTTGGCCCCTCGCGAGGGTCTTGAGTGTTGGTTGATGAAGATGGGCCGTACTAGGCCGCTAGTGGAGCCACGCCCTAGGCCGCAGGCAGGCAAGTCTGGGTACCCCCGTTCCCAAGACGCCGACAGTAGCCCCCGGGCCCAAGGCGCGCTCGTGCTTGGCTTCGCGGCGAAGCCAAGGGTCAAGTGCGGAGCGCCACAGGACCTAACAGCCTACGGTCATGATTGACGTGTGGCAATTGATAGGACGTGGGCGTCTCCGCTTCCCCATGCTGCCTCGGCAACTGCCCGACTGACAAAAGGCTGGCGCGCGCCGCAGTGTCTTCATTGCTTGCCTTTGTCTTGCTCCAGATCCCCTTTCCTACTCCTCGCTCCCAAGCCTCCAGATCTGCACCAATCCTCCTCCAAGCCCGCCATTGATGGCACCCAACAAGGCGAGGGCCACCCTTTCGCCCTCCTGGTATGAGCCGCCCCTGAGCGCGCCCAGCATCTCAGAGAAGAACCTCACCGCCACACTCCTGATGACGGCGGAGGGCGGCGACGAGAAAAGGAAGATCGCGCTCCGGGTTGGCTCCGCCGAGCCAGAGGCCTCTGGCAGCACCTTCTATCCCTTCTTCATGAGCAGTGTTATGGCGGGGTTGGTTCCCCCCTTTGTGACTTCTTCTACTCCATCCTTAGCCACTACAAGCTGCACGCCCTCCATCTTCATCCCAACTCTGTCCTCCTTCTGTCAATTTTCGCCTTCTACTGTGAGGCATACGTCAGGGTGATGCCATACGTGGCGCTGCTGCGCCACTTCTTCTATCTCCGGATCAAGGACGACCATTGCTCGGGGTGCGCCAACTTTGTTGCGGCCAACAAGACCAACGCGGTCTCGATGGTCGGAAGAAGGCCGAGGGCTTCAGGAGCAAGTGGGTTCTGATGAACGCCAAGCACTCCCACCCCCGACTTGTGCTACCGACAGGGATGCCCATGTCTCACGACATGTGGTTCCACGCAAAGCTCACGGACCCCCGAGCGGAGCATGTCCTGGAGAAGATGACTGCCGATCTGAAGCCTTGACGACCCAAATGCGGCGAAGCTGACGGGGGCCATGATCGTCAAGGAATTCCTGTCGCAGCGTGTGGCTCCACTCTAGGCGTGCTCGCGCCCCTTGTGGAAGCTCGGGGACAAGGCTGACCACCTCCGCCTGAAGAGGAACTGGGAACGACTCTCTGTTCCCTGGTCGGGGACGACCAGGGGTACCCTCCAGACACCTTTGTTCCTCTGTACCGCCGCCCCGACGGGGCGAAGGTTCCCGCTGCCATGCCCATCTTTGATGGACGCGGCCTTGTGCCGCCGGCGCCCTCTGAGGCCCTGGTGGCGACGATTCCGGTGGTGGTGTCCTCCGGCGACTCTGGCGGGGAGGAGGAGCAGGACTCGGAGGCGACCCCAGAGGGGACCGGGGAGACCTCCCCTCCGCGCAAGGCCGATCTCCTCCGTGCCCTACTTGATGGTGACGATGCCAGCGACCACCCGGTGAGGAGGTCCGGCCCCCTGCTAACCACAAGGTCCAAGGTCACCCCCTCGAAGAAGTCGCCGACTATGGTTCTGACGAAGAGCAGGTCAGCACTGGTCTCCTAGGGCGATGCTCCTGCCCTGGCGCTGTATGGTGCTACCATTGGGCCGGCTGCTGCTTCTTCATCTACTCCTGGGGCCCGCGCACCGGCGCCCCAGACCGCAAGGCCCTTGGGCTCCGTGCTCCTGAAGAGGTGCTACCTCTTGAGCATGCATTGGTTTTCCCTTGAAGAGGAAAGGGTGATGCAGCAAAGTAGCATAAGTATTTCCCTCTGTTTTTGAGAACCAAGGTATCAATCCAGTAGGAGACTACACGCAAATCACCTAGTACCTGCACAAACAATCAATAAGCTTGCAACCAACGCGATAAAGGGGTTGTCAATCCCTTCACAACCACTTGCAAAAGTGAGATCTGATAAAGATAATAAGATAAATATTTTTGGTATTTTTGTTGTATAGATTGAAAAGCAAAGATTGCAAAATAAATAGTAAACTAGAATTATAGATCGGAAACTTATATGATGTAAAGTAGACCCGGGGGCCATAGGTTTCACTAGTGGCTTCTCTCATGATAGCATATATTATGGTGGGTGAACAAATTAATGTCGAGTAATTGATAGAAAAGCGCATAGTTATGAGAATATCTAGGCATGATCATGAACAAAGGCATCACGTCTGTGTCAAGTAGACCGAAACGATTCTGCACCTACTACTATTACTCCACACATCGACCGCTATCCAACATGCATCTAGAGTATTAAGTTCGTAAGAACAGAGTAACGCATTAGGCAAGATGACATGATGTAGAGGGATAAACTCAAGCAATGTGATATAAGCCCCATCTTTTTATCCTCGATGGAAACAATACAATACGTGTTGGTTCCCTTTCTGTCACTAGGATCGAGCACCGCAAGATTGAACCCAAAACTAAGCACTTCTCCAATTGCAAGAAAGATCAATCTAGTAGGCCAAACCAAACTGATAATTTGAAGAGACTTGCAAAGATATTAAATCATGCATATAAGAATTCAGAGAAGAATCAAATATTGTTCATAGATAATCTTGATCATAAACCCACAATTCATCAGATCTCGACAAACACACCGCAAAAAGTATTACATCGAATAGATCTCCAAGAACATCGAGGAGGACTTTGTATTGAGAACCAAAGAGAGAGAAGAAGTCATCTAGCTAATAAGTATGGACCTGAAGGTCTGTGGTAAACTACTCACACATCATCGAAGAGGCTATGGTGTTGGTGTAGAAGCCCTCTGTGATCGAATCCCCCTCCGGCAGATCGCCGAAAAAGGCCCCAAGATGGGATCTCATGGGTACGGAAGGTTGCGACAGCGGAAAAGTGGTTTCGTGGCTCGCCTGGATGTTTTCAGGGTATAGGAGTATATATAGGCGAAAGAAGTAGGTCGGTGGAGCTTCGTGGGGTCCACGAGAGTGAGGGGGGCGCGCCTACCCCCTGGGCGTGCCTCCCTACCTCGTGGCCGCCTCGTTGCTTCCTTGACCTCCACTCCAAGTCTCCTGGATTGTGTTTGTTCCAAAAAATATCCTCGCGAAGGTTTCAGTCCGTTTGATATTCCTTTTCTGTGAAACACTTAAATAGGCAAAAAACAGCAACTGGCACTGGGCCTTCGGTTAATAGGTTAGTCCCAAAATAATATAAAAGTGCATATTAAAGCCCATTAAACATCCAAAATAGATAATATAATAGCATGGAACAATCAAAAATTATAGATATGTTGGAGACGTATCAGCATCTCCCAGCTTAATTCCAGCTCGTCCTCGAGTAGGTAAGTGATAAAAACAGAATTTTTGATGTGGAATGCTACCTAACATAATTTTCAATGTAATTCTCTTTATTGCGGCATGAATGTTTAGATCCAAAAGATTCTAGACAAAAGTTTAATATTGACATAAAAATAATAATACTTCAAGCATGCTAACCAAGCAATTATGTCTTATCAAAATAACATAGCCAAAGAAAGCTTATCCCTACAAAATCATATAGTTTGGCCATGCTTCATTTTCGTCACACAAAATGCTCCCATCATGCACAACCCTGATGACAAGCCAAGCAATTGTTTCATACTTAGCCTTTTCAAACTCTTTCAACTTTCACGCAATATATGAGTGTGGGCCATGGACATACCACTATGGGTGGAATAGAATATGATGATGGAGGTTGTGTGAGAAGACAAAAAAGGAGAAAGTCTCACATTGACGCGGCTAATCAACCGGCTATGGAGATGCCCAACAATTGATGTCAATGCAAGGAGTAGGGATTGCCATGCAACAGATGCACTAGAGCTATAAATATATGAAAGATCAACAAAAGAAAATAAGTGGGTGTCCATCCAACTTGCTTGCTCACGAAGACCTAGGGCATTTTGAGGAAGCCCATCATTCGAATATACAAGCCAAGTTCTATAATGAAAAATGTAACGCCCCGGTAGTTAAGCTATAGTAATCTCCCACTAATGATGCCACGTCAACACGTTTACTGTTGTTAGACTCTCGTTGATTCGAAAACAGTTCAAATTCAAATTTAAAATAAAGTCAAAAATAAAAGTTTTCAAATGTCACACTAAAATGTGCAAGCTGTGGCAAATAAATCATAAGTTTTGTTCGTGAAGAAACCAAGTTTTTATAAAAGGTTTAAGTGTTCCAAAATGATTAAAACAGTAGTTAAAGCAATTAAATAAATGTCTATTAAACTTTGAAAAATACTAAACCATTTTTATTTCGGGGTAAAACTTTTATGGCAGTGGGTTATTTTGAAACATTGTTTCAGTAGCTAATGTCATATTTTAATAAACTAAAAATAATGTGTAAACTAAAATAAAATAGAAAAGAATAAGTAAAAGAAGAGAGAAAATAAACAAAAAAATTAAAGAGACGAAGACCCCATCCCCCTGGGCCGTTCGGCCCACCTGGCCAAGCGACCGGCCAGCCCAGTCGGCCCACCCCGCATGCCCCCTGGCCTACTAGGCCAACCCATCCCACCGCTAACCCTAACTCCCCCCCTGACCCAATCCCCATCTCTCTCTCGTCTCCCTCCCAACGCCGCACACACCCGACACCCCCCAGCGCCAGGGCGCAGACAGGCCCTGCGCCCCAACCCCATCTCCTGCCGCGCAGGAGCCCACCACCGCCGCCGCGCCGCGCCCGGGGATCCGCCACCTCCCGCCGCCCTCGCGCCATCGCCTCACAAGAGCTCCTCCCATGGCCACCGCCTAGTTGTGCCGCGCCAAGTCGCCCCCTCGCCGGAGATGGACGGATCCCGGAGGCCCCGTCGTGGGTCCGGCCTCCCTCGCCTTCTTCCCCCTCGCCGGAGCCCCTCTCGTCACCCGCCGCCATCGCCGGAACCTCCCCGACCACCTCCCCATGGGTCGCCGCCACGCCTCGTCGCCCCCCGCTCCCCGCCAACGGCTGTTAGTGCCTCCCTCATCTCCTTTTCTCCTCGCCGCAGTCACCTACGCCCCGTGCCGATCCGTGCACCCTCTCGCCCACGCATGGCCTCGCCTTCCTCTGCTACTGCTTGCCCGTCGTTGCTCGCGGCTGGCCTCACCCAGTTATGCATCTGCCGTGCCCTAGCCCGCTCCGGCATGCCTGCGCCTCGTCGGTGTTGCTCCTGTCCGGGGCCATGCCCTGCTACCCCGTCGCGCTCTGCGCTCGTCGCCGGCGCTCCTCTGTGAGTGGTCGCGCGTTGCCAAGCCATGGCTACTTGTGCCACTGCCATTGGGACCAACCCCCCGCCCCTTAAAAAAGAACAAAATGAATAACCAAAAGAAATAAATAAAATAGGATAAATAGTTAATTAATTATTTGGTTAATCAACCTAATTAATTAGTTTAGCTAGCCTAACAGAATATGACAGTGGAACCCCCTAGTTAAACTAAACTCTTGAACTAACCTTAGACTATGACATGTGGCCCTACCTTGGCCAGTTTCACCAGTCAAAGTGATGACTGTGTATCACCTAGCCAATGATAGAGGGCCCCCACCGCACTGTTCATGTTTGACCAGTGAAATGTTGACTTCTGAGTCAACTGTTGACTTGGGCCCACTGTTAGCCTCTAGCACACACTGCTGGGTACACTTTCGGGTGCACTTAGCATTTGGTCCTTATAATATTTTGAATTAGTAATAAATCCAGAAATTTAGAAAATAAATTAAAACTTTGTAAATTAATATAAAATAATCCGTAACTCGGATGAAAAGACTTTGTACATGAAAGTTGCTCAGAACGACGAGGCGAATCCGGATACGCAACCCGTTCATTCGCCACGCATCCCTAGCATAGCAAACACACAACTTTCCCCCTCCGGTTCATCTGTCCGAAAACGCGAAACACCGGGGATATTTTCCCGATGTTTCCCCCCTTCACCGGTACGATCTCATACCGCGTTAGGGCACCCCTAGCCCCGATAATTGTCATGTCATGCATTGCTATGCATCTGTTTGCTTAATATTTATTATTTCTTCCCCCTCTTCTCTCGCTAGACACCGAGACCGACGCTGCCGCTACCCAGTACGACTACGGTGTTGATGACCCCTCTCTCTTGCCAAAGCAACTAGGCAAGCCCCCCTTGATCACCAGATATCGCCTACTCTTCTCTATACTACTTGCATTAGAGTAGTGTAGCATGTTACTGCTTTCCGTTAATCCTATCCTGATGCATAGCCTGTCATTGTTGCTACAACTGTTGATACCTTACCTGCAATCCTACATGCTTAGTATAGGTTGCTAGAACTTCATCAGTGGCCCTACATTCTAGTCCGTCTGCCATGCTATACTATCGGGCCGTGATCACTCGGGAGGTGATCACGGGTATATATATCCATACTATAAATGTTGTGACTAAAGTCGGGTTGGCTTATTGAGTACCCGCAAGTGATTCTGATGATGGGGGTTGAAGGGGCAGGTGGTTCCACCCAGGTAGTGGTGGGCCTGGGTTCTCGACGGCCCCCAACTGTTACTTTGAGGCGGAGCGACAGGGCAGGCGGAGACCACCTAGGTGAGAGGTGGGCCTGGCCCTGGTCGGCGTTCGCGGTTACTTCAAAATAACACGCTTAACGAGATCTGGGTATTTGATCTGAGTCTGGCTATTGGCCTATACGCACTAACCAACTACGCGGGGACAGTTATGGGCACTCAACATCGTGGTATCAACCGAAGACTTCATGACGTCAGCGACTGAGCGGCGCGCGCCGGGTTGGACTGGAACGCCTGCTCTTGTATAAGGGAGGCTAGGTCTGCTCACCGGCCGCGTACGCAACATGCAGGTGTGCAATTGGCGATGGGCCTAGACTCCTGCGCCATAGGATTTAGACCGGTGTGCTGACCTCTCTGTTGTGCCTACGTAGGTCTGCGATGTGTTGATCTTCCGAGGCCGGGCATGACCCAGGAAAGTGTGTCTAGACAAAGGGGATCGAGCGTGTTGGGAAATGTGGTGCACCCCTGCAGGGAAATTAATCTATTCGAATACCCGTGATCTTCGATAATAGGACGACTTGGAGTTGTACCTTGACCTTATGACAACTAGAACTGGATACTTAATAAAACACACCCTTCCAAGTGCCAGATACAACCGGTGATCGCTCTCTCACAGGGCGACATGGGAGGATCGTCGGTTAGGATTATGTTATGCGATGTTACTTGTTGAACTTACCATCTACCCTCTTCTTCTGCTGCAAGATGGAGGTTACCAGAAGCGTAGTCTTCGATAGGACTAGCTATCCCCCTCTTATTCCGGCATTCTGCAGTTCAGTCCACATATGATACCCCTTTTCCATTTGATACCAATGCATACATATGTAGTGTAGCTCCTTGCTTGCAAGTACTTTGGATGAGTACTCAGGGTTGCTTTGCTCCCCTTTTTCCCCTTTCTATACCCGATTGCTGCGACCAGACGATGGAGCCAAGGAGCCAGACGCCACCATCGACGACGACTCCTACTACACTGGAGGTGCCTACTACTATGTGCAGCCCGCTGACGACGACCGGGAGTAGTTTAGGAGGATCCCAGGCAGCAGGCCTGCGCCTCTTTCGATCTGTATCCCAGTTTGTGCTAGCCTTTTTAAGGCAAACTTGTTTAACTTATGTCGGTACTGAGATATTTTTCCTTCCGCTGACTCGTCTATGATCGAGCTCTTGTATTCGAGCCCTCGAGGCCCCTGGCTTGTAATATGATGCTTGTATGACTTATTTTATTTGTAGAGTTGTGTTGTGATATCTTCCCGTGAGTCCCTGATCTTGATCGTACACGTTTGCGTGTATGATTAGTGTATGATTGAATCGGGGGCGTCACAAGTTGGTATAAGAGCCGATTGCCTAGGAATCCCCCTTCCAAACTCCTTGGTCGAAGTCATGTCTAGTCACTACAAAACTTTTACTAACATGGATGTGAGTCTTACGGGCCCACGTCGCCATTGGGTGGTACTAGGATCTTTTACTCCTTGATCTATACTTTAGGACTCTGAACACTCTTCTATTCGGGTTTAAATGGTTTTACTAACTCTAACATTAGGATCTCATGATCACTTCCTCCCGGAGAGCCCCTTACAACAGATGATCGCCTGCTGCACCAGAAGATTCCGAATATACTATCTAGTGTTCTCTCAAGACTTTGTGTCATCGCTTTTGCGTTCCCTACCACCCTTATATCCTTAGGGATAACTGCATACACTTGCCAGTCTTACGTTCAACCCCAATGATCTTGTTAATACAAGATGCCTCAAACTGCTCTCCGTTATTCCGAGAATCCTTTGAGCTACTGCCTTGCAGATCTTTGCCCCATGAATACCCCTACGAATAATTCCTCACATTTACTGAGGATTTGTTCATTTCTAGTTGCGTGTCTTTCACAAAGTTCTTTGAAAAACTATTTGATCTTCTAAAAATCCTCAACAACCTATTGATCCCGAATTTCTTGCCTTCCAGCCTTATGGTTAATTCCGTATTTCTAGTAATCTCTGTTGACATTATTTGTCACTATCATTCTACGTCCCTTGATTCAATATATTGAGAATGCTCGCAATCCTCAATCAGATCCTAGAATTCATCCTTTCTACTCATATGTCATTTTAAACATGAGCTGGATCTCGACCAATCAAATTGCCATTGATTGTACCCCTAAGGCTATTCAACTTATCCATCCCTAATCACAGCATTGCTTCTGATCCCTTGTCTTGGAATTCATAATTCCTTTGCATTTGAGCTTTGAATTAGTCAGTTGTTTCTATAATCTTATCTCCTTGCATTCTTTGTTCTTCTGGTTGAGTACCGATGCTCACATCAGATCCCTTATGGACCACCAGATCCTTTGTTGGATTTTACCTGACAACGTCCTTCATATTCAATAACCTTGTGAGCCTTCCCTCGGATACATAATGCCTTTGGTAAATTGTATCCTCTGCTTTCTCAACCTTGCTCTGCTCTCGAGCTGGTGATATTTACTCTTGAAGCTTGTGGTATATGTTTCTAAGATGCCCCGATGGGTTGAACCTATACCTTCTCTAAATCCGTGTGAACCCGAAAGTTTTCACGAGTCATACTCAACTGTTGTTATGTCAGATAAAATTTCAACACAACTTTGTTGAAGGCGAGAAGTGAATGAAAGGTTATGCATTAGAGAAGTGGGAGTCGACATTGAACTTTGTGTTCATGCCCATGGACACGATGTAGATCCTATCATGGAAGCTTCTTGTAATAATAACTATTTCCTTGATAAGTATCATCTGGTATCTATGAATTGACCCTTTGGAACCGTGGATCTGACCATGATTGTTCTCCTTTGATTCTATTTCTCGGACAAGTTAAAGTACTTGTCTCCTACAGATTAGTACGCCTGCCCAACCTCTATTTTGTTCTACCTTCGAGTATTACCCCCTGGTATCTCGAGGATATCAACCCATTGCACTTCATCTTATGAATTTTTGATGAAGTAGTACCTTTCCCCGTCATAATCACTCCACGGGTTTTGGGTTGTCGTCAATTGAGAATGCCGATTAGTGAATCAAATCTACACTACAATTTAGTACCTTCTAGTACTTTGTTGTTGAGGAGTTTAATACTCCATCACGTCATTCCTAGCCCGATCGGCTATATTCATTATTGTGCTAAATGTTAACTGTTCTACTTGGTCCTTATTCCCGGAGCACAACTTTCGATGAGGAGCTAAACTTACGTTGATCTTCCTTGTCATACCATTTCGCCTTGAACAGCAAGCTTGATTTTGAGTTTGTGTCGTACCCTTGGTTCCAATAACTTTTTGCTTCACCATTCCTTTGACTTGATGTCATTGCCGATCGATTACATATTCAAGAAACCTCTCGACAAGTGTGTCGTGATCATCGTCAACATTTTAACTTCTTCCGAGATATCAATTGAATTCATGATGAGAAATTCCATGCTGCCCTCGATGATTTGTGTTGTCATCGACCACTTTATTGCCTTCCCTCGAACACAAACTTGTTCGTGTTCTGGGTTATACCTTGAGTTCCTTGCTATCCAACATTTGTTCTTCTTTAGCTTGGAGTATTACCATCTTTTATGACAAGAATGTTGTGAGGATTACTCCACCTCATAAGAATTCTTATTATAGTGATACTTCTCACCATCATCATTCTTTCTTGGTCCTCGTGTTGTTTCTAACCTGAAAACCGACAATTGAACTATGATGTGGGAATTCAAAACTTCTAGCAACCCTATTGCTTTGAAGTTAATGGTCGATAGTTCATTCTTAGACTATTGGTTATTGAATCACCATTCTAACATTGATCATGCTACCTAACCCCATATTTTGGGTGCTCCTTTCAATCAATGTTTAATTGTGTATGCTTTCCTTGAGCATACACCATTATATCATTTGATCTGACAAATGTCATCTCCTTGTTCACATGATTGTGGAAACACACCTTTTTGGAAATCTGGAGGAATGGTCGTTGAGCCATCAGCCACCTCCTCATCCTCTGCTTGGTTTAATGATGAACTCTTGTTTCGAAACTCGCTTCCATAGTTCATTTCCAAGAATCTTACAATGTCATCTCATCAATGTGTGTTACACCTATTCTTCTCAGGCACCCTGAGTCTGAGGTATCCTAACACCGACCAGATCTGAATCTCGGTCAGATATGATGGTTGGACTATATTTCAAAGGGTAAGAACAATGTTCTTTCATGACCCGGTAAGGTGATGTCATGCCCAGCACACCTCGCCGGAGGTCCTACTGTTATAGTTTCCTTTTTAGCAAGGTTATCCATTCTTCCATGAGGAAATTGTAAGACTTATTCTATGAGTTGTTCCTGATGGATCCTTTGTGTATCCAAAGTCTGACATTGCGTGAAGACCATGTCAATGCTATCTCGAAGCATGTCTATGGTACTCCGAATTTCAATAAGAACATCTGAGCACAATGCTAAATTTTCATTATCAATTATCCAAACACCGTTGTATGGGTAATGTCATGAAATTTCTCTCCCCTTACCTAAAGGGTTTTCTACATTATATCTTGTCACATATATCATGCTCTGCTTGTCCTTGGGAAGGATATACCCCTGAAATATGTGTCTAAACACCTTTTTCCTTTCCATTGTTCTGTTTAATCTGATAATCACATTTTCCTTTCCATTGTTTGGTTTAACCTTTCTTGTGATCTATATGATCCACGCAGAAATATTCTCCTGCTTATGTAAACACCTCGGTGTACAATTATGTCAGCAAGACCCTGTTACTATTCTTGATGACATTCCGGTAACCACCGATGGACGAGAACTTTGCCTATTGGCCCGCCTCATTCAACGAGCAGGAAATGGTTCTCTTTGTCCCTCGCCCTTGGTACCGACGTTGTCGCCGACATAACTGACAGGCTATCCTCTGACCTGCCTTGCTTACATGATCGTGTAAGGTGCCAGCGCCGTTTCTACCTTTAACTCACATGGTGGGCCCATAACCCACAGTTCCACAGGATCGAAACCTGACTCTTCTGTACCCCCATGTTGCCAAAGTTATTCCTCGCGCTTGATTTCGTAAGTAATTCATGGGTCATCTCCCTAGTAATCTACTTCGGTATCAGACGCAATACGTATTCTCGTTGCTCTGGACCCCTTTCACACCTTGTTCAGGCATCGAACGATTGCCTACCCGCTTAAGCTTCTCATGGTACCTCCTTACTTTGCTCTCGATTTTTTTCTTAAGTTTCAGTTCGAGAGATACTTTCCGCCACCTTCCCCCGATGTTAGCTACCAGGTAATCAACCTTGCAGAGGTTCGCTCTTCCGGAATAACCACCCTTTATCCTTTCGTAAGTACGGTAATGATCCTGAAGCAAGGACGACAGCTTCATCACGATGCATTCAGGCATAGGAATGAAGACATCAATGCTATGGATCGACCTCTTCGAGAAGAGCAACCAAGACCGAGAAGATCCATTAGAATTTCGTAACCAAAACTTTCCTCCTTACTCCAACTCTTAAATCTCGGGACGAGATTTCTTGTAGTGGAGGAGATTTGTAACGCCCCGGTAGTTAAGCTACAGCAATCTCCCACAAATTATGCCACGTCACCATGTTTACTGTTGTTAGACTCTCGTTGATTCGAAAACAGTTCAAATTCAAATTTAAATAAAGTCAAAAATAAAAGTTTTCAAATGTCAAACTAAAATGTGCGAACTGTGGCAAATAAATCATAAGTTTTGTAGGTGAAGAAACCAAGTTTTTATAAAAGGTTTAAGTGTTCCAAAATGATTAAAACAGTAGTTAAAGCAATTAAATAAATGTCTATTAAACTTTGAAAAATACTAAACCATTTTTATTTTGGGGTAAAACTTTTATGGCAGTGGATTATTTTGAAACATTGTTTTAGGAGCTAATGTCATATTTTAATAAACTAAAAATAATGGTGTAAACTAAAATAAAACAGAAAAGAATAAGTAAAAGAAGAGAGAAAATAAACAAAAAAATAAAAGAGACGAAGACCCCATCCCCCTAGGCCGTTCGGCCCACCTGGCCAAGCAATCGGCCAGCCTAGTCGGCCCACCCCGCATGCCCCCTGACCTACTAGGCCAACCCATCCCACCACTAACCCTAACTCCCCCCTGTCCCGATCCCCATCTCTCTCTCGTCTCCCTCCCAGCGCCGCACACACCCGACACAACCCAGCGCCAGGGCGCAGATAGGCCTTGCGCCCTAACCCCATCTTCTGCCGTGTCGGAGCCCACCACCGCTGCCGCGCCCGCGCCCGGGGATCCACCACCTCCCGCCATCCTCGCGCCATCGCTCCCATGGCACCACCTAGTTGTGTCGCGCCAAGTAGCCCCCTCGCTGGAGATGGACGGATCCCGGAGGCCCCGTCGTGGGTCCGGCCTCCCACGCCTTCTTCCCCCTCGCCGGAGCCCGTCACCCGCCGCCGTCGCCAGAACCTCCCCGACCTCCTCCTCACGGGTCGCCGCCCCCCGCTCCCCGCCAACGGGTGTGAGCACCTCCGTCGTCTCCTTTTCTCCTCGCCGCAGTCACTGATGCCCCGCGCCGATCCATGCACCCTCTCGCCCACGCATGGCCTCGCCTCCCTCTGCTACTGCTCACCCGTCGTTGCTCACGGCTGGCCTCGCCCAGTTCTGCATCTGCCGTGCCCCAGCCCGCTCCGGCGTGCCTGCGCCTCGTCGGCATTACTCCTGTCCGGGGCCATGCCCTGCTCACCCATTGTGCTCTGCGCTCGTCACCGGCGCTCCTCTGTGAGCGGCTGCGCGTTGCCAAGCCATGGCTGCTTGTGCCACTGCCACTGGGACCAACCCCCCTTAAAAAAGAACGAAATGAATAACCAAAAGAAATAAATAAAATAGGATAAATAGTTAATTAATTATTTGGTTAATTAACCTAATTAATTGGTTTAGCTAGCCTAACAGAATATGACAGTGGAACCCCCTAGTTAAACTAAACTCTTGAACTAACCCTAGACTATGACATGTGGCCCTACCTTTGCCAGTTTGACCAGTCAAAGTGCTGACTGTGTATGACCTAGCCAATGACAGATGGCCCCCACCGCACTGTTCAAGTTTGACCAGTCAAATGTTGACTGTTGAGTCAACTGTTGACTTGGGCCCACTGTTAGCCTCTAGCACACACTGCTGGGTACACTTTCGGGTGCACTTAGCATTTAGTCCTTATAATATTTTGAATTAGTATTAATTACAGAAATTCAGAAAATAAATTAAAACTTTGATAATTAATACAATCCGTAACTCGGATGAAAATACTTTGTACATGAAAGTTGCTCAGAACAACGAGACGAATCCGGATGCACAGCCCGTTCATCCGCCACACATCCCTAGCATAGCGAACACGCAACTTTCCCCCTCCGGTTCATCTGTCCGAAAATGCGAAACACCGGGGATATTTTCACGATGTTTTCCCCCTTCATCGGTACCACCTCATACCGCGTTAGGGCACCCCTAGCCCCGATACTTGTCATGTCATGCATCGCTATGCATTTGTTTGCTTAATATTTATTGTTTCTTCCCCCTCTTCTCTCGCTAGACACCGAGACCGACGCCGCTGCTACCCAGTACGACTACGGTGTTGACGACCCCTCTCTCTTGTCAGAGCAACCAGGCAAGCCCCCCCTGATCACCAGATATCGCCTACTCTTCTCTATACTGCTTGCATTAGAGTAGTGTAGCATGTTACTGCTTTCCGTTAATCCTATCCTGATGCATAGCCTGTCATTGTTGCTACAACTGTTGATACCTTACCTGCAATCCTACATGCTTAGTATAGGTTTGCTAGAACTTCATCAGTGGCCCTAAATTCTAGTCCATCTGCCATGCTATACTATCGGGTCGTGATCACTCGGAAGGTGATCACGGGTGTATATATATACATATATACATACTATAAATGTTGTGACTAAAGTCGGGTTAGCTCATTGAGTACCCGCAAGTGATTCTGATGTTGGGGGTTGAAGGGGCAGGTGGTTCCACCCAGGTAGTGGTGGGCCTGGGTTCCTGACGGCCCCTGACTGTTACTTTGAGGTGGAGCGACAGGGCAGGCGGAGACCACCTAAGTGAGAGGTGGGCATGGCCCTGGTCGGCGTTCGCGGTTACTTCAAATAACACGCTTAACAAGATATGGGTATTTGATCTGAGTCTAGCTACTAGCCTATACGCACTAACCAACTACGCAGGGACAGTTATGGGCACTCGACGTCGTGGTATCAGCCGAAGCCTTCGTGACGTCAGCGACTGAGCGGCGCGCGCCGGGTTGGACTGGAACGCCTGCTCTTGTATAAGGGAGGCTAGGTCTGCTCACCGGCCGCGTACGCAACGTGTAGGTGTGCAATGGGCAATGGGCCCAGAACCCTGTGCCATAGGATTTAGACCGGCGTGCTGACCTCTCTGTTGTGCCTAGGTAGGGCGGCGACATGTTGATCTTCCGAGGCCGGGCATGACCCAGGAAAGTGTGTCCGGACAAAGGGGATCGAGCGTGTTGGGAATGTGGTGCACCCCTGCAGGGAAGTTAATCTATTCGAATAGACGTGATCTTCGGTAACAGGACGACTTGGAATTGTATCTTGAACTTATGACAACTAGAACTAGATACTTAATAAAACACACCCTTCCAAGTGCCAGATACAACCGGTGATCGCTCTCTCACAAGGCGACGAGGGGAGGATCATCGGTTAGGATTATGCTACGCGATGTTACTTGGTGAACTTACGATCTACCCTCTTCTTCTGCTGCAAGATGGAGTTTACCAGAAGCGTAGTCTTCGATAGGACTAGCTATCCCCCTCTTATTCCGGCATTCTGCAATTCAGTCCACATATGATACCCCTTTTCCATTTGATACCAATGCATACATTTGTAGTGTAGCTCCTTGCTTGCGAGTACTTTGGATGAGTACTCACGGTTGCTTTGCTCCCCCTTTTTCCCCTTTCTATACCCGATTGCTGCGACCAGACGATGGAGCCCAGGAGCCAGACGCGACCGTCGACGACGACTCCTACTACACTGGAGGTGCCTGCTACTACGTGCAGCCCGCTGACAACGACCAGGAGTAGTTTAGGAGGATCCCAGGCAGGAGGCATGCGCCTCTTTCGATCTGTATCCCAGTTTGTGCTAGCCTTCTTATGGCAAACTTGTTTAACTTATGTCGGTACTCAGATATTGTTGCTTCCGCTGACTCGTCTATGATCGAGCTCTTGTATTTGAGCCCTCGAGGCCCCTGGCTTGTAATATGATGCTTGTATGACTTATTTTATTTGTAGAGTTGTGTTGTGATATCTTCCCGTGAGTCCCTGATCTTGATCGTACACGTTTGCGTGTTGATTAGTGTACGATTGAATCGGGGGCGTCACAAAAAATTCCCACTAGTATATGAAAGTGACAAAATAAGAGACTCTCTATCATGAAGATCATGGTGCTACTTTCAAGCACAAGTGTGGAAAAAGGATAGTAATATTGCCCCTTCTCTCTTTTTCTCTCATTTTTTTGTTTGGCCTTTTTCTCTTTTTTTGCCTCTTTTTTTTCGTCCGAAATCTCATCCCGGCTTGTGGGGGAATCATAGTCTCCATCATCCTTTCCTCACGTGGGACAATGCTCTAATAATGAAAATCATCACATTTTTATTTACTTACAACTCAAGAATTACAACTCGATACTTAGAACAAAATATGACTCTATGTGAATGCCTCCGGCGGTGTACCGGGATGTGCAATGAATCAAGAGTGACATGTATGGAAGAATTATGAAGGTGGCTTTGCCACAAATACGATGTCAACTTCATGATCATGCAAAGAAATATGACAATGATGGAGCGTGTCATAATAAACGGAACAGTGGAAAGTTGCATGGCAATATATCTCGGAATTGCTATGGAAATGCCATAATAGGTAGGTACAGTGGCTGTTTTGAGGAAGATATAAGGAGGCTTATGTGTGATAGAGCGTATCATATCACGGGGTTTGGATGCACCGGCGAAGTTTGCACCAACTCACGAGGTGAGAAAGGGCAATGCACAATACCGAAGAGGCTAGCAATGATGGAAGGGTGAGAGTGCGTGTAATCCATGGACTCAACGTTAGTCATAAAGAACTCACATACTTATTGCAAAAATCTGCAAGTCATCAAAACCAAGCGCTACGTGCATGCCCCTCGGGGGATAGATTGGTAGGAAAAGACCATCGCTCGTCCCTGACCGCCACTCATAAGGAAAGCAATCAAAGAACACCTCATGATTCAAATTTGTCACACGACGTTTACCATACGTGCATGCTACGGGACTTGCAAACTTCAACACAAGTATTTATCAATTACTCAATTACTCAACTAGAACACCTTTAATATTACCATCTTTATATCTCGAAACAACTATCAAGTATCAAACTTCTCATAGTATTTAATGCACTCTATATGAAAGTTTTTATTATACCCATCCTGGATGCCTATCATATTAGGACTAATTTTATAGCCAAAGAAAATTACCATGCTATTATAAAAGACTCTCAAAATAATATAAGTGAAGCATGAGAGATCAATAATTTCTATAAAATAAAACCACCATCGTGCTCTAAAAAGGTATAAGTGAAGCACTAGAGCAAAATTATCTAGGTCAAAAGATATAAGTGAAGCACATAGAGTATTCTAATAAATTCCGATTCATGTGTGTCTCTCCAAAAGGTGTGTACAGCAAGGATGATTGTGGTAAACTAAAAAGCAAAGACTCAAATCATACAAGACGCTCCAAGCAAAACAAATATCATGTGGTGAATAAAAATATAGCCTCAAGTAAAGTTACCGATAGACGAAGACGAAAGAGAGGATGCCTTCCGGGGCATCCCGAAGCTTAGACTTTTGGTTGTCATTGAATTTTACCTTGGGGTGCCTTGGGAATCCCCAAGCTTAGGCTCTTGCCACTCCTTATTCCAAAATCCATCAAATCTTTACCCAAAAACTTGAAAACTTCACAACACAAAACTCAACAGAAAATCTCATGAGCTCCGTTAGTATAATAAAAGAAACCACCACTTTAAGGTATTGTAATGAACTCATTATTTATTTATATTGGTGTTAAACCTAATGTATTCCAGCTTCTCTATGGTTCATACCCCCCGATACTAGCCATAGATTCATCAAAATAAGCAAACAACACACGAAAAACAGAATCTGTCAAAGACAAAACAGACGGTAGTAATTTGTAGGTTTCGAATACTTATGTAACTCCAAAAATCCTGAAAAATTAGGACGTCCTAAATAATTTTTATATGGATCTACTACAGTTCGAATTGGTATTTTATCGCTCTCTGGTAAAAAAATGAAAATTATTCTCGTGAGCGCATACTTTCTGTTTTTTCAGCAAGATCAAATAACAATCATCCAAGAAGATCCTAAAGGCTTTACTTGGCACAAACACTAACTAAAACATAAAAAACACAATTATAATAGAGGATAGATGAAATATTTATTACTAAATAGGAACAAAAAGCAAGGAACAAAAATAAAATTGAGTTGCCTCCCAACAAGCGCTATCGTTTAACGCCCCTAGCTAGGCATAAAAACAAGAATAGATCTAGGTATTGTCATCTTTGGTATGCAATCCATATGTGGCTCTCATAATAGATTCATAAGGTAATTTAATTTTATTTCTAGGAAATTGTTCGATGCCTTTCCTTAACGGAAATTACAATCTAATATTTTCTTCTTTCATATCAATAATTGCACCAATCATTCTAAGGAAAGGTCTACCAAGAATAATAGGACATGTAGGATTGCAATCTATGTCAAGAACGATGAAATCTACGGGCACATAATTCCTACTTGCAACAATAAGAAAATCATTAATCCTTCCCATAGGTTTCTTAATGGTGGAATCCGCAAGGTGCAAATTTAAAGAACAATCATCAAATTTACGAAAACCTGGCACATCACACAAAGTTTTTGGAATCGTGGAGACACTAGCACCCAAATCACATAAAGCATAGCATTCATGATCTTTAATCTTAATTTTAATAGTAGGTTCCCACTCATCATAAAGTTTTCTAGGGATAGAAACTTCTAATTCAAGTTTTTCTTCAAAAGATTGCATTAAAGCATCAACGATATGTTTAGTAAAAGCTTTGTTTTGATCATAAGCATGAGGAGAATTTAACACAGATTGCAACAAGGAAATACAATCTATCAAAGAGAAATTATCATAATTAAATTCCTTGAAATCCAAAATAGTGGGTTCATTGCTATGTAAAGTTTTGACCTCTTCAATCCCACTTTTACCAATTTTTGCATCAAGATCTAAAAACTCCGAATCATTGGGACGCCTTTTAACTAAAGTTGACTCATCTCCAGTCCCATCTTTATCAAGATTCATATTGGAAAACAAAGATTTAATATGAGACACGTCAATCACTTTTAGATCTTCATCATTATTATTATGAAAACTAGAAGAACACGCTTTCACAAAGCAATCTTTTTCATCACGCATCCTAGCGGTTCTTTCTTTGAACTCATCAAAGGAAATTCTCATGGATTTGAGAGACTCATTGATATCATGCTTAGGTGGAATAGATCTAAGTTTGAAAGAATCAACATCAAGATAAATTCTATCCACGTTCCTAGCCAACTCATCAATTTTAATAATTTTTCTTCAATCAAAGCATTGAAATTCTTTTGCGAATTCATAAATTCTTTAACACTTGTCTCAAAATCAGAGGGCATCTTATTAAAATTTCCATAAAAGTTGTTGTAGGAATTACCATAATCATTAGAGGAATTATTAGGAAACGGCCTAGAATTAAAGTTTCCTCTATACACGTTGTTACCAAAATTGTTCCTACCAACAAAATTCACATCCATAGATTCATTATTATTCTCAATCAAAGTGGACAAAGGCATATCATTAGAATCAGAAGAAACACTCTTATTAGCAAACAATTTCATAAGTTCATCCATCTTTCCACTCAAAACATTAATCTCTTCAATAGCATGAACTTTTTTACTAGTGGATCTTTCGGTGTGCCATTGAGAATAATTAACCATAATATTATCTAGGAGTTTAGTAGATTCTCCTAAAGTGATTTCCATAAAAGTACCTCCTGTGGCCGAATCTAATAGATTTCTAGAAGCAAAATTCAATCCAACATAAAAAAATTGTATAATCATCCATAAATTCAAACCATGTGTAGGGCAATTACGTATCATTAATTTCATCCTCTCCCAAGCTTGTGCAACATGCTCATGATCAAGTTGCTTAAAATTCATAATATCGTTTCTAAGAGAGATGATCTTAGCGGGAGGAAAATACTTAGAGATAAAAGCATCTTTGCACTTATTCCATGAATCAATACTATTTTTAGGCAAAGAAGAGAACCAAGTTTTAGCACGATCTCTAAGCGAAAATGGAAATAGCTTAAATTTAACAATATCATTATCCACATCTTTCTTATTTTGCATATCACACAAATCAACGAAGTTGATTAGATGGGTAGCGGCATCTTCACTAGGAAGGCCAGAAAATTGATCTTTCATGACAAGATTCAACAAAGTAGTATTGATTTCACAAAATTCAGCATCGGTAGTAGGAGCAATCGGAGTGCTAATAAAATCATTATTGTTGGTATTGGAAAAGTCACATAATTTAGTATTATCTTGAGCCATCGTGACAAACAATCAATCCAACACACAAGAAAACAAGAGGCAAGCGAAAATAGACGAACGAAAAAGGGCGAATAAAATGGCAAAGGTGAAGTGGGGGAGAGGAAAATGAGAGGCAAATGGCAAATAATGTAATGCAAGGGATAAGAGTTTGTGATGGGTACTTGGTATGTATTGACTTGAGCATAGATCTCCCCGGCAGCGGTGCCAGTAATACTTCTTGCTACCTCTTGAGCATGCATTGGTTTTCCCTTGAAGAGGAAAGGGTGATGCAGCAAAGTAGCGTAAGTATTTCCCTCAGTTTTTGAGAACCAAGGTATCAATCCAGTAGGAGACTACACGCAAATTGCCTAGTACCTGCACAAACAATCAAGAACCTTGCAACCAACGCGATAAAGGGGTTGTCAATCCCTTCATGGCCACTTGCAAAAGTGAGATCTGATAAAGATAATAAGATAAATATTTTTGGTATTTTTGTTGTATAGATTGAAAATTAAAGATTGCAAAATAAATAGTAAACTAGAATTATAGATCGGAAACTTATATGATGTAAAGTAGACCCGGGGGCCATAGGTTTCACTAGTGGCTTCTCTCATGATAGCATATATTACGGTGGGTGAACAAATTACTGCCGAGGAATTGATAGAAAAGCGCATAGTTATGAGAATATCTAGGCATGATCATGAACATAGGCATCACGTCCGTGTCAAGTAGACCGAAATGATTCTGCATGCACTACCATTACTCCACTCATCGACCGCTATCCAGCATGCATCTAGAGTATTAAGTTCATAAGAACAGAGTAACACATTAGGCAAGATGACATCATGTAGAGGGATAAACTCAAGCAATATGATATAAACCCCATCTTTTTATCCTCGATGGCAACAATACAATACATGTCGGTTCCCTTTCTGTCACTGGGATCGAGCACCGCAAGATTGAACCCAAAACTAAGCACTTCTCCCATTGCAAGAATGATCAATCTAGTAGGCCAAACCAAACTGATAATTCGAAGAGACTTGCAAAGATATTAAATCATGCATATAAGAATTCAGAGAAGAATCAAATATTGTTCATAGATAATCTTGATCATAAACCCACATTTCATCGTATCTCGACAAACACACCGCAAAAAGTATTACATCGAATAGATCTCCAAGAACATCGAGGAGAACTTTGTATTGAGAACCAAAGAGAGAGAAGAAGCCATCTAGCTAATAACTATGGACCTGAAGGTCTGTGGTAAACTACTCACACATCATCGGAGAGGTATGGTGTTGATTTAGAAGCCCTCCGTGATCGAATCCCCCTTCGGCAGATCGCTGGAAAAGGCCCCAAGATGGGATCTCACGGGTACAGAAGGTTGTGGTGGTGGAAAAGTGGTTTTGTGGCTACCCTGGATGTTTTCAGGGTATAAGAGTATATATAGGCAAAAGAAGTAGGTCGGTGGAGCTCCGTGGGGCCCATGAGGGTGGGGCATGCCTACCCCCCTGGGCGCGCCTCCCTACCTCGTGGCCACCTCGTTGCTTCCTTGACCTCCACTCCAAGTCTCCTGGATTGTGTTTGTTCCAAAAAAGATCCTCGCGAAGGTTTCGTTCTGTTTGGATTCCGTTTGATATTCCTTTTTTGTGAAATGCTGAAATAGGCAAAAAAACAACAATTGGCATTGGGCCTCCGGTTAATAGGTTAGTCCCAAAAATATTATAAAAGTGCATATTAGAGCCCATTAAACATCCAAAACAAATAATATAATAGCATGGAAGAATCAAAAATTATAGATACGTTGGAGACGTATCAAGAGGGCACGGGACTACGCCGTCGTGGACCAGTAAGCATCTCGCCCTGACTTTGTTCTTGCTCCCACTTCCGTTGTTGCTTCCTGATGTTCTCCTCTTGCATTTTCAGGCCGATGCTATCAGCGAAGAAGAAGAGAGAGGGGGCGGCCACATCCTCGCGAGCCTAGCAGCCTGGCCTGGTCGCACCCCCTCCGGCATAGAAAGGCGGTGAAGGCACCCATACTTCTCCCGCCAGATCGCCCTTGCGAGGCCCAGTGGACCATTCTCAGGAGAAGGCGATCTCCTCAGCCAAGCCGGCTCTAGAGGCGCCTACCCCCAGCTCGCCCGTCGATGCAGCCAAGGCTCAGGAGCTCCAAGCTCCTCTTCCTGCCATCACCAGTTCACAGGTCTTGGTGACGGCGTGGCCTCCTTCTCCGGTCGAATCGCTGGCACATGATCCTTCCGCTTCGCCCGACACCTTGGAGGAGGCCCTCTCCACACTAGCACGGCTTCAGGCGACCTTCATGGCACTGACTGTCGCCTGGTGGCGGGGTGCCTAGAACTGATCTCGGGTTGGCTGCATTCCGATGCGTCTGTCAGGGCGGCGTCGGGCCAGGCCGTGGCAGCTTCCGAAGAGGACAAGTGGGCCGCCGACCGAGCCACGGCCGCCCATGAGGTGGCGTTGAAGGATGCCGAAGCAGCCAAGGAGCGCTGCCGGTCGATGGAGGTCGAGCTGGAGACCATGCGCAACGAGCGCACGGCCGAGGCTCACAGTCGCAAGGCGGAGGAGGAGAAGATGAAGGCCCAAGAAGACGCTGTCACCGGTCATGACGCCGAACTGGAGCAACTGGCAAGGGCGCAGGCCGGAGAGCGCAGCCGCCTGGAGAAGCTGGTGTAGGAGGTGGAGCCAGAGAAGGCCCAGTTGGAAGCCAAAGCGAAGGTTCTGGCAGAGGATCGTGCGGCCTTTAAGTCCCTTGAGGAGAGATCCTGCGAGGCGCTGAAGGCACTCTACGAGAAGGGCTTGGAGAAGCCACTGGTGGAGGATGACGAAGGCCCCGCCCAGCTGCTTCCCTATCTTGTCATGGTGCTCGAGGGTGTCGTCGCCAGGATCGTCCCCATGGTGGAGGGGGAAGCCCATGCACTTTCTTCTTCGGCTCTGACACGCGTCTTCAGCCACCTGCATCTTCGCAACCCTGACGCCGACCTCAGTGAGCTGCTCGAGCCCATGGAGGAGGAGCGCTGCGCAGCTGCTGCTGTGGCCGTGGAGGGCCAGGTGGAGGCCCTGTTGAAGAAGTTCCTTGACATCGAGCCTGCACCTCCAACCGACGGCCCCACCGATCCTGCGACTGTGGCCAATGACACGGTCGACGGTAACGCTACCGGCGGGAAGGCGCTCCCTGACGATGACGCCCAAGGCTGAAGAAAAGGCTTGCTGGTGAAGAACAGCGCTCCTTCTTGTTTTACTTTCCTGTGAGATTTCCTATGACATGAGACGTGCCTCGTGGAGGCGTTAAAACTCTACCTGACGTCTAGGGGGAAATATGTTGTGTAATAATTTATTTGGCCTTCGCGATTTCCTTCCCGTTTGCTTGATGTTCTATGTCGGCAGGGCCCGACCCCGCGCAGACCTCAGCCGCCGTTGGGCCATCCGAATCACCAGGACGGACCAAGGGGTGAGGGGCTACGTGGCCAGTTAGGCTCCTGAGTCGCGATGCTCAGGAGTCCCCCTTGACGCTCAAGTGGCCTACGGGAAAGAGTCGCTAAAGTAGGCCTTAGCGTTCTACGTCGGCAGGGCCCGACCCCGCGGATACCTCAGCCGTCGTTGGGCCGTCCGGATCACCAGGGCGGACCAAGGGCTGAGCGGCTACGTGGCCAGTTAGGCTCCTGAGTCACGATGCTCAGGAGTCCCCCTTGATGCTCAAACGGCCTTCATACCTATCGTCGCCGAGGTCGTGCATGACGACCAGGTCCGACGGACCTGGCAGGGCGGCGTACGCTAGGCAGGGCCTGAGCGTATCCCCCATGCCCAGCCCCCTCGTGCAACTCTCCCACGTGGAAAGAGTTGCGGTGAGGCTGGACACTGAGTCAGGTGGCTCCCTGAGGTTGGTATGGCCATGTGGCCGCCCTCAGTTGTTTATCACTAGTGCGGAGCGTAGCGCTTCCGCACTTGCACGTGCATAGCCGCTCCTCGACTGTGTTGACTGCCGGCGCGGAGCATGGTGCTTCCACTAGTGCGTGGGTGAGGGCTCCCTCTGAGTGGAGCCCCGGGGCGTGTACAGACCCGCCCTAACACATGGCTTGCACTGCAGGGCTAGACGAGGTGTGTCTGGGCACCCGTGAGCCAGTGCGGGACTCACGAGGCCCTACCTCAAGGTGAGTTGTGCCTAGTCTTGGTTCTTGATAGCTTCAGCAGTCCTGCAAGATGGTTAGGCAACCTGCGCCGGACGAATTTCCTGAGGCAGTCACATGAGAAGGCCAGACACCAACGACCCCAGGAGGTGACGTGAACGGGGCCATCCCGCCAGACAGAGCTCAATCGTTGGGTTTATCGACGCTGCAGGGACGGACCCGAGCACAGACGCCGTGCCTAGCCTACTCATGCAAGGGATCCTAAAGAAAGACAACCGGCGCGCGGCTCCCGTGGTACCAGATAAGCAGGTGATAGTCATAAAACGACTCAAGCAGAGAGGCACGTTAGATCAGATAGATGCAAGAACGATACATGCCACTGGGACGGACCCGAGTGGCCTGGGGATGATGCAACCCGAGGGGCGCCCCCAGCAGGGTAAGCTAAAGATGCAAAAAGGATACCCGTCGCAGGGACAGACCCATGCGACTTGGGGATAATGCAGCCCGAGGGGCGCCCCCAACTGAATGAACTGGAAAGAGTCACCTGATAACGTCGCTGGAGTGATGTTGGAGTAGCCGATGATGCATGACGAAGAGTCGTTCCTCACTAGCCGCCAGGGCCCTGAGCCTCAGGAGGCTTAGGGGGCTCGAGTGGTTCCTTGAGGACCATCGCCATCTCCTCCAGGACGGCGTGGTGCCTGGCCTCCTAACCCGTCAAGATGCTCCGCAGGTGGCGCTCGAAGGTGACGGCCGCGTTCGGCAGGACGAATGGCATGCGAACGTAGCTGTGAAGTGGACCCTTGCACCGACAAACGCGCGAAGGCCAGAAGCGCTCCTGAGATGCGGCCCTGTTAAGCCCTGGAATGTTGATGCAGACGCGCAGCCCGCCGTCCTCGCCAGGATGGGGGGCTACGCCGGGGGTGGGTGGCGGTCGCCACGTATGGCCCTTGCCTCTTGAAGTTCCTGGGTCGCCTTGACGATGAACTCCTGAGTACCGAGCGCTCCTTGCCAAGTGCCCTCCTGAGGGAAACGTGTGGCGAAGCATGCCTCCACATGGTGCCCCAGCGCCTCCCTCATGATGTTGGCTAGGTCTGAGGCCCTCAAAAGATAGCCCCCAAGCCTTGCCCGAGGAGGGCGCTGGGTGCGCCTTCCTATGCGAGGGAGGGAGGCGCCCCAACTATGGGCGCAAGTCCTGAGGTCGTGCCACTGGAAACGCTACTCTCGTGAGGCCCCGGGAGGAGTAGCTGCTACTTCTTCTTGGGGATGGCCTCAGGAGGGTACGTGATGCATTCATTGGCGGGGTCTTCGATCGCAACGGCTTGGAAGGCGCGCTCAAGAGAGCACATTGCATCTCTTTCTTCACAGGAGACCGTGATGATGCCTCCACTCCCTGGCATCTTGAGGACATTGTAGCCGTGGTGGGTTACTGCCATAAACTTGGTCAATGCTGGATACCCAAGGATGGCATTGTACGGCAGACGGATGTGGGCGACGTCGAAATGGATGAGCTCGGTGCGGTAGTTGTTACGCTGGCCGAAGGTGACAGGGAGGCGGATATGCCCTATCTGGGTGGTGGAGCCATCGATCACTCCTGAGAAAGGCTTGGTAGGTTGTAGCTGATCGTATGGCACTTGGAGGCTATCGAATGTCTCGATGGACAGGACATTGAGCCCTGCGCCGCCGTCGATGAGGGTCTTGGTGACTTGCAGTGCACGTTAGGGAAGCTTCGAGGAGGCCACGAGGTAGGGGGCGCGCCCACCTCCCCTGGGCGCGCCCTCCACCCTCGTGGGCCCCTCGTGCCCCCCCTGACATATTTCTTCTGCCTATATATCTCCATATAGCCTAAAAACATCCGAGAGCACAATAGATTGGGAGTTCCACCGCCGGAAGCCTCTGTAGCCACCGAAAGCCAATCTTGACCCGTTCCGGCACCCTGCCGGAGGGGGAATCCCTCTCCGGTGGCCATCTTCATCATCGCGGTGCTCTCCATGACGAGGAGGGAGTAGTTATCCCTCGGGGCTGAGGGTATGTAACAGTAGCTATGTGTTTGATCTCTCTCTCTCTCGTGTTCTTGAGGTGGTACGATCTTGATGTATCGCGAGCTTGCTATTATAGTTGGATCTTATGTTTCTTCTCCCCCTCAACTCTCTTGTAATGGATTGAGTTCCCCTTTGAAGTTATCTTATCGGATTGAGTCTTTAAAGATTTGAGAACACTTGATGTATGTCTTGCCGTGCGTATCTGTGGTGACAATGGGATACCACGTGATTCACTTGATGTATGCTTTGGTGATCAACTTGCGGGTTCCGCCCATGAAGCTATGCATAGGGGTTGGCACACGTTTTCGTCGTGATTCTCCGGTAGGAACTTTGGGGCACTCTTTGAGGTTCTATGTGTTGGTTGAATAGATGAATCTAAGATTGTGTGATGCATATTGTATAATCATACCCATGGATACTTGAGGTGACATTGGAGTATCTAGGTGACATTAGGGTTTTGGTTGATTTGTGTCTTAAGGTGTTATTCTAGTACGAACTCTAGGGCTGTTTGTGACACTTATAGGAATAGCCCAACGGATTGATTGGAAAGAATAACTTTGAGGTGGTTTCGTACCCTACCATAATCTCTTCGTTCGTTCTCCGCTATTAGTGACTTTAGAGTGACTCTTTATTGCATGTTGAGGGATAGCTATATGATCCAATTATGTTATTATTGTTGAGAGGACTTGCACTAGTGAAAGTATGAACCCTAGGCCTTGTTTCAACGCATTGCAATACCGTTTGTGCTCACTTTTATCATTAGTTACCTTGCTTTGTTTTATAATGTCAGATTACAAATACCCATATCTACTATCCATATACCACTTGTATCACCATCTCTTCGCCGAACTAGTGCACCTATACAATTTACCATTGTATTGGGTGTGTTGGGGACACAAGAGACTCTTTGTTATTTGGTTGCAGGGTTGCTTGAGAGAGACCATCTTCATCCTACACCTCCTATGGATTGATAAACCTTAGGTCATCCACTTGAGGGAAATTTGCTACTGTCCTACAAACCTCTGCACTTGGAGGCCCAACAACGTATACAAGAAGAAGGTTGTGTAGTAGACATCAAGCTCTTTTCTGGCGCCGTTGTCAGGGAGGTTAGCGCTTGAAGGTATATCTTTAGATCTTGCAATCGAGTCTTTTAGTTTCTTGTTTTATCACTAGTTTAGTTTATAAAAGAAAACTATAAAAAATGGAATTGAGTTTGTCTCATACGCTTCACCTTTTTAATATCTTTCGTGAGTATGATGGAAAGGATAATTGTGCTCAAGTGCTACAAGAAGAAATCTATAAAATGTTTGGCACTAAATATTTGAATGATGAGCATTATTGCAATGTTGTTAGTATGAATTCTTTGAATATACATGATACTAATGATGATTGCACTAGTTATGATGAAAATGTCTCCTATAAACATGTCAATTTTTGTGGAGTGCATTGGGTTTGTAAGTACACACCAAATAGGGAAGATAGATATTGCAAGAGGCATAAGTACTTAGAAACTGAATTGTTGCAAGAAAGTCTTGATGATTGTGCTGAAAAATTCAATATTTTCCGCGCCCCTTGTGAACTTTGCAATGAACATGGCCATTTAAATCTCCAATGCAAATTGTTTCATGACCGAATCGTATCCAAAAATTGTGATAATTTGATTACCCTTGAGCATCATAAATAGCTTAGTCTTCTTTTGGGGTATGAGGAAATGAAACGTATAACTGAGGGTATTCCAGAGTTTAATCTTGATAGATTTCTTGATTTTGATCTAGAGAAAATTTATATGTATTGTGCGGTGAATTGTATTGAAAATCCTTATATTGCCAACTACATAAAGAAAAGAAAACAAATAGAAGATGAAGAGAATACTAATGAAAGGGAAGAGGCTTCCCAATACCCTCATATTATTTCTTATGATGAATCAGGTAGCGAGGAGGAGCCTCCTATTCAACCAATCTCATTAATAAGGAGCTCCAAAAAGAGGATTGAACCCACACATGATGTGGTGAAGAAGAAGAAAATAAAAAGGAAGAGAGGTAAAAAGATATCTCTCTCAAATAATGTTGCTCCTATTACTATTGTGCCTCATGAAAATATAATTGTGGAAGATAATGATACTTCTTATGATCTTGAAAATCTTTTTGGCACTTGCTTGGAAGAATATGATAATTGCTATACTATTGGTGCTATCCATACTATTAATGATGAGAGTGATTATGCTTATAATATGAAAAGGCCCAAGCTTGGGGATGCTATGTTTGATGAAAATGATGTTTTTGAGAATATATTTGCTGCAATTAATGTTTGCCCCAAGCTTGGGGATGCTACGCTTAACGAAGATGATATTTTTAGTATCCCAAGTTTTGATATGCAAATTTATAATGATAATAACATGCCTCCTACTTATGATAATTATTGTGATGATACATATGCTATAAAAAGTAGTGAGGATTATATTTATAAAACTTGTCATGATTATTGTTACCCCTTTTCTGAACATTACTCTTTTAATGTGGAAACAATTTATAGTATCCAAGTCTCTTATGATACTCCCACTATCCCGAATGAGAAGAATTTTGCTTATGTGGAGAGTAATAAATTTCTATGCTTGTAGATCATGCAAAGAATGCTTTAGGTGCTGGTTATATTGTTGAATTCATTCATGATGCTACTGAAAATTATTATGAGGGAGGAACATATGCTTGTAGGAATTGCAATAATATCAAGTTTCCTCTCTATGTGCTTAAAGTTTTGAAGTTATGCTTGTTTTACCCTCCTATGCTAGTTGATTATTGTTCGCACAAGTTATTTGATCACAAAATCCCTATGCATAGGAAGTGGTTTAGAATTAAATGTGCTAGTCATATTCCTCATGATGCTCTCTTTATGTTACAATTCTTATCTTTTATGTGAGCATCATTGAAATCATCATGCCTAGCTAGGGGCGTTAAACGATAGCACTTGTTGGGAGGCAACCCAATACTATTCTTGTTCTTTACTTTTTGTTCATGTTTAGTAAAAAATAATTCATATAGTCTCTGTTTAGATGTGGTTTTATGCTTTTAATTAGTGTTTGTGCCAGGTAGAACCTTTGGGAAGACTTGCGGAAAGTCTTGTTGATCATGCTTTCAAAAACATAAACTTTAGCGCTCACGAGAATTGCTGCCATTTTTTTATTGGAGAGTGATATTTAGTTAATTCGTTTTGAAGATGATTAATAGATAAATTCCTCACGTCCAGCAATTTATTTTAGAATTTTTGGGGTTCCAGAAGTTTGCGTTAGTTACAGATTACTACAGACTGTTCTATTTTTGACAGATTCTATTTTTCATGTGTTGTTTGCTTATTTTGATGAATCTATGGCTAGTAAAATAGTTTATAAACCATAGATAAGTTGGAATACAGTAGGTTTAACACCAATATAAATAAAGAATGAGTTCATTACAGTAACTTGAAGTGGTCTTTTGTTTTCTTTCGCTAACGGAGCTTACGAGTTTTCTACTTTAAGTTTTGTGTTGTGAAGTTTTCAAGTTTTGGGTAAAGATTTGATGGACTATGGAATAAGGAGTGGAAAGAGCCTAAGCTTGGGGATGCCCAAGGTACCCCAAGGTAATATTCAAGGACAACCAAAAGCCTAAGCTTGGGGATGCCCTGGAAGGCATCCCCTCTTTCGTCTTCGTTCATCGGTAACTTTACTTGGAGCTATATTTTTACTCGCCACATGATATGTGTTTTGCTTGGAGCGTCATTTCATTTTATTTTGTTTTGCTTGCTGTTTGAATAAAATACCAAGATCTGAAATTGTTAAATGTTAGAGAGTCTTCACATAGTTGCATAATTATTCGACTACTCATTGATCTTCACTTATATCTTTCGGAGTAGTTTGTCATTTGCTCTAGTGCTTCACTTATATCTTTTAGAGCATGGTGGTAGTTTTATTTTGAAGAAATAGATGAACTCTCATGTTTCACTTAGATTATTTTGAGAGTCTTAAATAGCATGGTAATTTTCTTAAAATCCTAATATGCTAGGTATTCAAGATTAGTAAAATTTTCTTATGAGTGTTTTGAATACTAAGAGAAGTTTGATGCTTGATGATTGTTTTGAGATATGGAGGTAATAATATCAAAGTCATGCTAGTTGAGTAGTTGTGAAATTGAGAAATGCTTGTGTTGAAGTTTGCAAGTCCCGTAGCATGCATGTATGGTAAACGTTATGTAACAAATTTGAAACATGAGGTGTTATTTGATTGTCCTCCTTATGAGTGGTGGTCGGGGACGAGCGATGGTCTTTTCCTACCAATCTATCCCCCTAGGAGCATGCACGTAGTACCGAGGTTTTTGATGTAACATCCCAAATTTTCAATTTGGAATGTTATACATTAGAGCATCATGCATATCATATTTTATTTTGCATTTTGGTTGATCCTAGAAATTCTACGCAACTCAATGACCCACGGAGAGAGTTGGGGATTTCGTTATTTTAATATTTGAGTTCTCTCAAATTTTGAGAATAGGATCATTTGATTTTATTTATTTTATCATCAATTATTTCTATTACAAAAATATGAGAGAGGGAATAAAATGACTTTCCCAAAATAAAGAAATATTGAGGATTTAATAAAAAAATCAAATTAGATTTTATTTCGGAGTTTTTTGGTGTTTTATTTGAATTTAGGAAAAAAGTGCGTTTTTCAAAATTGCATTTAGGGCCCAAATAAATGTTCACCTTGTGCGGCTTGATTTTAGAAGCCCGTGAAAATTTCTTTAGGAATTTTTGGAGTCCGCTTAGTATTTATTTTTATTTTTCTTCTGAGCGGAATAATAAAAAAACGAACCGACTTCGGGCCGTACCCGAGCGGGACACCGCCCGGGGGCAGCCTTTAAATAGCGCCGCCCCGAGCCGCCCCAGCCCATCAGCCCCGCCTCGATCCGCGCGCACCGCCGGAGCCGCCGCCGACGATCCCGCCGCCCGAGGTTCGTCGCGCCTCGATTTCCGTGCCAAAAAAAGAAAAAAAGAGAAAAAAAATATTCGGCGTTCGTCGTTTTTCTTTTTCTCGGATTAAATCCGCGATTTTTCTGATCGCGATTCCTGACCCGATTTTCGTTTTAGTATAACTTTTCGCTTGCTTATCGGAATCTGGCGATTCAAGCGCCTTGAGTTTCGTGTCGAAACCCTCTGTCCGTTTAACCAATTTAAACAAGTTTTTGTTACTGTAAAATTTGCCCTAGATCCAGATTACTAGAATGAAGTTGTTTTCTTTCGTCGTTTGTCTTTCGTTGCTTCGTTCGATTTGATTCTTTTTGCCAACCGGAGTTCTTAAGTTGAACCTTCTGGTTAGATCTCTTATTTGAGTTTTACATGTGCATTAGATGAGTACTTATTGTATGCTTGTTTGTTTGTCTGTGATAGAATACCCGGAGTGCGCCGCCTGTTACTTCGAATCATTAGGTTTCGCGGATCATCAGCAAGGCAAGTAACACTTTGATCATACCTTTTCTACTACCCAGTTTTATTGCATTAGATCAATCCTCACACATTGCATGATTAGGATCTAATTAAATTGTGGGATGGGAAGTAGATGAGGTAGTACCTATTACCTGTTTATTATCAAACCTTTGGGAGTTACTTCTACGTTTGCTTATTATGCCATGCTATGCTAGTAGACGTGGATTGGGTGAGTGATATCCATGACAGATGTGAGATTGTTAATTAATGGTTTATCTAAGGTGGCAACTTAAACACACATCTGGGTGGATTGAGGCACCTGGGTATTCCAGGACTTGCGTATTTTCTTTTGGACCGCCACCCAGGCTCAAAGGGATCATGAGACTATTCATACTAGAAACTTCCGTGTGCAGCCACAAGCTATTATGGGCTCTAGCATAGTTGACTAAGTTGTGTGAACTCTTACAGTGGTAGACTAGCAGATGTAGGGGATGTAGGTGGTACGGTCTACCCGATCGTAAGGTGCTAGCGCTTCTGAAAGACTATGTCTCGGTCATCCGTCTTCTCAAACACCATGTAGTGCGAGAAACCAAACGGAGGCGATCGAGTCTTGTGGGGAAAAGTGCGCAAACCTCTGTAGAGTGTAATAAACTAATCATGGTTAGCCGTGTCCCCGGTTATGGACATCTTGAGTATCTAGTACCTGGATTTTCATGTGAATCTCAACATGTTACTCTAAATTAATTTTGTTGGGTTATGTTTAATGATGATGCTTAATTGGGATTGAGAATGCTGTCAACCATTCTCAATGTTTAACAACCACCATGATAGTAATTAAGTTTTATTCCTTTGAAGTAGGGAAAATTTGGATTTACGCAAAACTGTAACCATAGAGCTTTCCACCAGCCAAATATGCATATAGTATAGCTGTTTCATTCCATTACTCTCTATGTGTTACCTTACCAGCATATTCCATGTGCTGACCCGTTTCCGGGCTGCAACGTTAATGTTGCAGACTTTTTAGACGACGATTAAGGAGTTTTTAGGTCGTGGTCCTATACTCAGTGATGCCGTTGGAGTTGATGGACTCACTTATCTTCCAAGCCTTCCGTTGTTATCATTATTAGATGGCCTTAAGCCATACTTATTGTAATAAGTTCTCTTTTGAGACACTCGATGTAATAAGTGTGTGATTGCTACTCTGCTATAAATCCTCCGAGTACTGTGTGGTGTCAGCATTACTGATCCAGGGATGACACCGGAGCACAGAGATCAGACTGTTTGAGGTCTGGTCGCTACATTTGATGACTCGTAGATTTTTGCAATAAGTATGTGAGTTCTTTATGACTAATGTTGAGTCCATGGATTATGCACACTCTCACCCTTCCATCCTTGCTAGCCTCTTCAGTACCGTGCATTGCCCTTTCTCACATTGAGAGTTGGCGCAAACTTCGCCAGTGCATCCAAACCCCATGATATGATACGCTCTTTCACACATAAACCTCCTTATATCTTCCTCAAAGCAGCCACCATACCTACCTATTATGGCATTTCCATAGCCATTGCGAGATATATTGCCATGCAACTTTTCACCATTCAGTTTATCATGACACATTCATCATTGTCATATTGCTTTGCATGATCATGTAGTTGACATCATATTTGTGGCAAAGCCACCATTCATAATTTTTCATACATGTCACACTTGATTCATCGCAATCCCGGTACACCGCCGGAGGCATTCATATAGAGTCATATCTTGTTCTAGTATCGAGTTGTAATCATTGAGTTGTAAATAAATAGAAGTGTGATGATCATCATTTTCTAGAGCATTGTCCCAAGTGAGGAATTATTTAAAAAGGCCATAAAAAAGAGAAGGCCCAAAAAAAGAGAAAAGAGAAAGGCCATAAAAAATAAAGGCCAAATAAAAAAATGAGAGAAAAAGAGAGAAGTGACAATGCTACTATCCTTTGCCACACTTGTGCTTCAAAGTAGCACCATAATCTTCATGATAGAGAGTCTCTTGTTTTGTCACTTTCATATACTAGTGGGGATTTTTCATTATAGAACTTGGCTTGTATATTCCAACAATGGGCCTCCTCAGGGGCCTAGGTCTTCGTGAGCAAGCAAGTTGGATGCGCACCCACTTAGTTTCTTTTGTTGAGCTTTCATACATTTATAGCTCTAGTGCATCCATTGCATGGCAATCCCTACTCCTTGCATTAACATCAATCGATGGGCATCTCCATAGCCCATTGATTAGCCTCGTTGATGTGAGACTTTCTCCTTTTTGTCTTCTCCACATAACCCCCATCATCATATTCTATTCCACCCATAGTGCTATATCCATGGCTCGCGCTCATGTATTGCGTGAAAGTTTATAGGTTTGAGATTACTAAAGTATGAAACAATTGCTTGGCTTGTCATCAGGGTTGTGCATGATGAGAGCATTCTTGTGTGACGAAAATGGAGCATGACTAAACTATATGATTTTGTAGGGATGAACTTTCTTTGGCCATGTTATTTTGAAAAGACATGATTGCTTAGTTAGTATGCTTGAAGTATTATTATTTTTATGTCATTACGAAATTTTATCTTGAATCTTTCGGATCTGAATATTCATGCCACAATTAAGAAGAATTATATTGAAATTATGCCAAGCAGCATTCCACATCAAAAATTCTGTTTTTATCATTTACCTACTCGAGGACGAGCAGGAATTAAGCTTGGGGATGCTGATACGTCTCCAGCGTATCTATAATTTTTGATTGCTCCATGCTATATTATCTACTGTTTTGGATATTTATGGGCTTTATTATATACTTCTATATTATTTTTGGGACTAACCTATTAACCCAGAGCCCAGTGCCAGTTTCTGTTTTTACCTTGTTTTAGGGTTTCGAAGAAAAGGAAAATCAAATGGAGTCCAATTGACCTGAAACTTCACGGAACTCATTTTTGGAAGGAAACAAGCCTAGAAGACTTGGAGTGCACATTAGGGAAGCTTCAAGGAGGCCACGAGGTAGGGGCGCGCGCCCACCCCCTGGGCGCGCCCTCCACCCTCGTGGGCCCCTCGTGGCCCCCTGACGTATTTCTTCCGCCTATATATCTCCATATACCCTAAAAACATACGAGAGCACAATAGATCGGGAGTTCCACTGCCAGAAGCCTTCGTAGCCACCGAAAGCCAATCTAGACCCGTTCCGGCACCCTGTCGGAGGGGGAATCCCTCTCCGGTGGCCATCTTCATCATCCCGGTGCTCTCCATGACGAGGAGGGAGTAGTTCTCCCTCGGGGCTGAGGGTATGTACCAGTAGCTATGTGTTTGATCTCTCTCTCTCTCTCATGTTGTTGAGGTGGTACGATCTTGATGTATCGCGATCTTGCTATTATAGTTGGATCTTATGTTTCTTCTCCCCTCTACTCTCTTGTAATGGATTGAGTTTCCCCTTTGAAGTTATCTTATCGAATTGAGTCTTTAAAGATTTGAGAACACTTGATGTATGTCTTGCCGTGCGTATCTGTGGTGACAATGGGATACCACGTGATTCACTTGATGTATGTTTTGGTGATCAACTTGCGGGTTCCGCCCATGAACCTATGCATAGGGGTTGGCACACGTTTTCGTCGTGATTCTCCGGTAGGAACTTTGGGGCACTCTTTGAGGTTCTATGTGTTTGTTGAATAGATGAATCTGAGATTGTGTGATGCATATCGTATAATCATACCCACGGATACTTGAGGTGACATTGGAGTATCTAGGTGACATTAGGGTTTTGGTTGATTTGTGTCTTAAGGTGTTATTCTAGTACGAACTCTAGGGTTGTTTGTGACACTTATAGGAATAGCCCAACGGATTGATTGGAAAGAATAACTTTGAGGTGGTTTCGTACCCTACCATAATCTCTTCGTTCGTTCTCCGCTATTAGTGACTTTGGAGTGACTCTTTGTTGCATGTTGAGGGATAGTTATATGATCCAATTATGTTATTATTGTTGAGAGGACTTGAACTAGTGAAAGTATGAACCCTAGGCCTTGTTTCAACGCATTGCAATACCGTTTGTGCTCACTTTTATCATTAGTTACCTTGCTGTTTTTATAATTTCAGATTACAAATACCCATATCTACTATCCATATACCACTTGTATCACCATCTCTTCGCCGAACTAGTGCACCTATACAATTTATCATTGTATTGAGTGTGTTGGGGACACAAGAGACTCTTTGTTATTTGGTTGAAGGGTTGCTTGAGAGATACCATCTTCATCCTATGCCTCCTACGGATTGATAAACCTTAGGTCATCCACTTGAGGGAAATTTGCTACTGTCCTACAAACCTCTACACTTGGAGGCCCAACAACGTCTACAAGAAGAAGGTTGTGTAGTAGACATCAGTACCCATGCACCGCCACGGCAGGCGGCGCGCAGTCTTGACGTGGTGGTGCGGGGAGTACAGGAGCGTTTTCTTGTGGTCGAGGGACCTCCTGGCAGCTTCCTTCTTCGCGCATGGGCACACCGCATGGCGGATCACGCCGTGGGACCACGCATCTTGGGTTGAGGACACCCTCTTGATGCGAAGGAGGCGGAGGTGCCCCGTGAGCCGCGCGTCTCAGCGCGAGGGCGCTGTCTTGATGCAGAGGCGGCGGAGGCGCTCTGTGAGCAACGTCGTCCGCGGCTGGAGGTGGGCGAGGCAGCGAGAGGGATGGTGCAGGAGAGCCCCCAGCGGCGCTGACCAGCTCGGCGATGCGGTCCAGCCAGTCTTCGTAGAGGTCGTCGACCGGGTGTTAATGCAGGAGCTCGCGTGCCATGAGCAGCGCGTCCGCGTGCGCGCGACGAGCGTGGGACGACGAGCCGGACGAAGTCAGCGACGGGGTGGCGGTGCGGTCGTCCCGCCGCACAAAGGGGTGCAGCGATGATGCTTGCTGCTCGTTCGCTGCCGGGCCGGTGGCGGCGTTGGCAGCGGGTGATGGAGAATGGCAGGGAGGTCCACCAACGGGCACCGTCTGAGCGACGCGGGCAGCGAGGGCGGCGCGGTGCTCAGCACGGGCTCGGTGAGAGTCAGACATGGATGCAATGGTGTAGCGACCCGACCTCAGATGGTCAAGTTTCTGTGCTTCAGTGTCATCCCTGGATCGGTAATGCTGACACACACAGTACTCGAAGGATTTATAACAGAGTGGCAATCACACACCTATTACATCGGATGTCTCAAGAGAGAACTTATTACAATATCATGGCTTAAGGCCATCTAATACGATAACAGCGGAAGGCTTGGAAGATAAAGTGAGTCCATCAACTCCAACGGCATAGCTGAGCTGCACGGCAACGACCTAACGAACCTTACTCCTCGTCTGAAAAGTCTGCAACATCATACGTTGCAGCCCGAAAATGGGTCAGCACATGGAATATGCTGGCAATGTAACACAGTAGAGCAAGAACAGAATAATGCTATCACTACATGCATATTTGGCTGGTGGAAAGCTCTATGGTTATAGTTTTTGCGAAAAGCCAATTTTTCCCTACAACAAAGGAATAGATTTTAATTTTAACTATCATGGTAGTTGAAACATCATTGAAAAGGTTCCTCCAACTCAATCCCAATTAAAGTGATTAACATCCCAACAGTATTAATTAAGAATGGTGAGATACATGTGATAATCCAAATACTAGATACTCAAGAATTGTCCATAACCGGGGACACGGCTAACCATGATTAGATTATACACTCTGTAGAGGTTTGCGCACTTTTCCCCACAAGACTCGATCGCCTTCATTGGATTTCTTGCACCACACGGTGTTTGAGAAACGGATGACCAAGACACAGTCTTTCAGAAACATTAACTCTCTACTCCGGACAGACCATACCAAACCTACATCCCGCTACCTGCTGATCTGCCTCTTCAAGAGCTTCACGTAACTTACTCAACTATGCTAGAGCCCATAATAGCTTGTGGCTGCACATGGAAGTTTCTAGCATGAATCACCTCGGTTCCCTTTGAGCCTGGGTGGCGGTCCATAGGAAGATCACACGGGTACTCCGGGATTTCCAAAAAAATACAGGCAATACTGGGTTCCCCAGGTGCCTCAATCCACCCAGATGTTAAATTAAGTTGCCACCTTAAGTTGAACCCTTAATTAACAATATCACAGCTGTCATGGATTACACACAAACCCAAATCACGTCTACGAGCATAGCATAGCATAGCATAGTAATATAAGCAGCGTAGAAGTAACTCCCAAGGTTTGAATGTAATAGGGTAATAGGTTCTACCTCAACAACTACTTCCCAACCCACATGTTAATGACATCCTAATCATGCAACGTGTGAGGATTGGAACTAATGCATAAAAACTGGGTGATAAAAGGGATATGATCAAAGTGTTACTTGCCTTGCTGACGGTCTGCGAAACCTAGGGACTTGTAGTAGCACGATTCGCACTTCGGGTGTTCTATTGCAAACAAACAATAACATACATAAGCAACAAGCAAGAGATGCACAAGCAAAACTCAAATAAAAGAGATTGACCAGAAGGTTCAACTTAAGAACTCCGGTTCGCAAAAAGAATCAAATCAAACGGAGCAACGAAACTCAAACGGCGAAAAAGAGAAGCTTTGTTTACTAATCTGAACCTAGGTCAAATTTTACAGTAGCAAAAACTTATTTGAGTTGGTTAAACGGAAAGAGGGTTTCGAGACGAAAATCTAGGCGCTTGAATCGCCTGATTCTGACTAACGAGCGAAAAGATAAAAAGAAACTAAGATCGGATCAGAAATCACGATCGAGAAAAACTCACGGAATAAATCCGATAAAAGAAATCTGACGAACAGACTAACGAACGAGCGTTCATTAGCTGTAACTAACGGGCGAAAACCCGTTCGTTAAAACGAACGTACGGACGAACGTCCGCTGACTAGAAGAACCGAGAAAAACCGGCGATCCGAAAAAAACGAATCTAGGGTTTTCTAAAAAAACTGAACGGTTCTAGAAAGAAAAACCGACGGCGGATCCGGCGGCTACCTCCGGCGGGGCTCCGGCGAGGCGAGGGCGGCGGCAGGGCGGCGGCTCGTGGCGGCGGCAGCGGCGGACAGCGCGGGCGGCCGCAGGCGGCGGCGGGCGGCGGCGACGGCAGGCGGCAGCGGCGGCAGACGGCGCGGGGCGGCTGCGGGCGGCGTGGTGGTGGCTGCGTGGCGGCTGCGGCGGGCTTCAAAGGGGGGGTGGCTTGCTTGGGCGAGGGGGCGCCCGGGAGGAGTCCGTGCCGGACTCTCCTCAGCGTCCGTGCCGGGCACGGCGGCGCGTGTGAGGGAGGCGGTGGCGCGGGCGGGCCGGCCTGGCTCGGCTGGGCCTTAGGCCCAGTCGGTCGAGGGAACTTTTAAAAAAAAACAAATTTTCGCCGACCGAAATAAAATCCTAGAAAAATAAATAAAAATCTAAAAATGCCAAAACAAATTTTCACCGTCTAAATAAAATATTTAGAACGGGATGAACATTTTCTTGGCCCTAAAATGCAATTTTGAAAACGTGCAATTTTTTAATGAAAATAAAATCTGAATAAAATCAAATAAATGATTTTAATATTTTTCCTCGAATATTTCAATTATTTTGGAGAAGTCCTATTATCTCCTCTCATTTATTTTAATGTGAAATATTTTCCGTAGAGAAAAAACAATTAAAATCAAAAATCCTCGTTTCAATATTTGATAAAAATCAAATATGAAAATAGGGAAATCCCCAACTCTCTCCGAGGGTCCTTGAGTTGCTTAGGATTTTCGAGGATCGCGAGACGAAAAGCAACTGAAATATGATATGCATGGATGACTATGTATAACATTCCAAATTGAAAATTTGGGATGTTACAAACCTACCCCCCTTAAGATGAATCTCGCCCTCGAGATTCGGGTTGTCTAGAAAATAGGTGTGGGTGGTCTTTGCGAAGATCATCCTCTCGTTCCCAAGTGGCTTCATCCTCGGTGTGGTGGCTCCACTGAACCTTGCAAAACTTGATAACCTTACTGCGGGTGACTCTGCTGGCAAACTCAAAAATATTTACTGGCTTTTCCTCGTAGGTCAAACCACTGTCCAACTGAATTGCCTCCAAGGGTACTGTATCTCTTAATGGTATATCGGCCATCTCAGCATGACACTTCTTCAGCTGTGAAACGTGAAACACATCATGAACTCCTGACAATCCTTCGGTAATTCCAACTTGTAGGCAACTTCTCCCATCCGTTCCAAAACACGATACGGTCCTACAAATCTCGGAGCTAATTTTCCCTTAAATCCAAAACGTTTCACTCCTCGCAAGGGAGATACTCGCAGATATACTCTATCTCCAATTTCGTAGGTTACCTCTTTGCGTTTGGAGTCCGCATAACTCTTCTGTCTGGACTGAGCAATCCTCAATCTATCATGAATCAATTTGACCTTATCTTCGGACTCCTTGATCAAGTCTGGTCCAAACAACTATCGGTCTCCTACCTCGTCCCACATCAAAGGTGTTCTGCACCAGCGTCCATACAGGGCTTCAAACGGTGCCATCTTCAAACTGGCTTGGTAGCTATTGTTGTACGAGAACTCTGCGTAAGGCAAATTGTCATCCCAACTAGATCCATAGTCTAGCGCACAGGCTCTCAACATATCCTCCAAAATTTGGTTCACTCTCTCGGTTTGTCCATCTGTTTATGGGTGAAAAGCTATACTGAACTCTAACCTTGTTCCCACAGTCTGATGTAACTGATGCCAGAATTTTAAGTAAACTGTGTTCCTCTATCCGATACGATGGTTCTCGGAACTCCATGCAGACATACGATCCTGGACATATAAATCTTGGCCAACTTTGCACTGGTATAAGTGGTCTTCACTGGGATGAAGTGAGCCACTTTGGTCAAGCGATCAACTACTACCCATATGGAATCATATCCTGCTTTAGTCCTGGGCAATCCGGTGATAAAGTCCATGCCAAGTTTATCCCACTTCCATTCGGGTATCGGCATAGGCTGTAACAGTCCTGCTGGCTTCTGATGTTTTCCTTCACTCTCTGACATACATCACATACGGCTACATACTCGACAATATCCTTCTTCATACCGGTCCACCAGAAACGTTCCTTCAAATCTAGATACATCTTGGTGTTTCCGAGGTGTATCGAGTATGGTGAGTCATGAGCCTCTTGAAGTATTAACTTCCTGATTTCCTGGTTATTAGGCACATAGACTCGGTCCTCAAACCATAGGGTATCGTGCTCATCTTCACGAAAACCTTTGGCCTTTCCTTCGCTCATCTTCTCCTTTATCTCGGCAATCTCCTTGTCCTCCTTCTAAGCTTCCCGAATCTTGTCCAGCAATGTCGACTGGACCTCCATTGTTGCAACGGATCCTCTAGGAACAATCTCCAATCGAAGTTCCATGATATTCTCTGCTAACTCCTTTGGCAATCCCTTACTTTCAAGGATATTAGCATAACTCTTCCTGCTCAAGGCATCTGCTACAATATTGGCCTTTCCTGGATGATAGTGTAGCTTCATGTCATAATCCTTTATAAGCTCCAACCATCTCCTCTGTCTAAGGTTCAGTTCCTTCTGGGTGAAAATGTACTTCAAACTCTTATGGTCCGTGTATACATCACATCGGTTTCCAATAAGGTAATGTCTCCAGGTCTTCAATGCATGCACTACAACTGCTAATTCCAAATCATGTGTGGCATAGTTCAACTCATGAGGTTTTAGTTGTCGTGAGGCATACGAAACAACTCTTCCATCCTGCATAAGTACACATCCAAGCCCTAAGCGAGAGGCGTCGCAATACACTTGGAATTCCTTATGTATATCCGGCAGTGTTAGCACTGGTGCTGTAGTCAACTGTTTCTTCAACTCCTGGAAACTTGCCTCGCAATCTTCTGTCCATTTAAACTTAGTGTCCTTCTTTAACAGTTCAGTCATTGGCTTCGCAATCTTGGAAAAAATCTCATTGAATATCCGATAGTAACCTGCGAGTTCAAGGAAACTGCGGATCTCGCTAACTGAGGTGGGTGCCAACCATTCAGTGACTGACTGAATTTTGCTGGGGTCTACTGTTATACCTTCTCCCAATATAACATGTCCAAGGAATCCGACTTCCTTCAACCAAAACTCGCATTTGCTAAACTTAGCATACAGCTGGTGTTCCCTGAGTTTCTCGAGAACTAAGCGCAATTGCTCCTTGTGCTCCTCCTCGTTCTTCGAGTATACCATAATATCATCAATAAACACCACCACAAACTTGTCCAAATATTCCATGAACACCTTGTTCATCATGCTCATGAAATAAGCAGGGGCATTAGTCAGTCCAAATGACATGACCGTGTACTCATATAATCCATACCGCGTCGTGAATGTTGTCTTTGGTATATCCTTCTCCCGTATCTTCAACTGATGGTATTCTGATCGCAGATCGATCTTCGAAAACACCTTAGATCCTTGCAACTGATCAAACTGATCGTTGATCATCGGCAGTGGGTACTTGTTCTTGATCGTCACTTCATTCAAGGCTCGATAATCAACAACCATCCTTAGGGATTTATCCTTCTTCTCAACCAAAAGCACTGGGGCTCACCAAGGTGATGAACTTCTTCGAATGTATCCTTTCTCCAATAACTCCTTGATCTGTTTCTTAATTTCCTCCAGATCATTTGCGGGCATCCGATAGGGTCTCTTGGATATTGGTCCTGTTCCTGGCAACAGCTCTATCAAAAACTCAATGTCTCTATCTGGTGGCATGCCTGGTAACTCCTCTGGAAAGACATCCGGATAATCCTTTTCTACAGGCACTTCTTCCTGAACAACTCCTGTGAGGGTATTCACTTGGCTCCTCCTAGGCACATGCCTAGACACATACTTAATCCCTTTTCCCTCCGGGTTGGTAAGATAAATTGACTTACTAGTGCAGTCAATATTCCCTCCAAACTTTGACATCCAGTCCATACCTAATATCACATCCGATCCTTGTGACTCCAAGATAATTAGGTCGGACGGAAAAACATGTGTGCCAATGGTTAAGGGTACCTGGTCGCACCATCGGCTAGCCATGTATTCTACTCCGGGCGAGCTCACTAAGAGAGGGGTCCTAAGGGTTTGGGTTGGTAGTTTAAACTTATCCACAAATCCCCTTGATATATATGAATGCGATGCACCAGTATCGAAAAGAACGAGAGCAGTAAATGACTTAACCAAAAACTTACCTATTACCGCGTCCGGCTGCTCTTCAACCTCCTCCACGTTAACGTGGTTCACTTGTCCTTTGCGGAATGGATTAGGCTTCTTCCCAGCGCTCCCATTTCCGTTTCCATTCTTTCCTTCAGGGCACTCCGTGGCGTAGTGTCCAGTCTTCCCACACTTGAAGCAAGTAACGTGACTTAGATCCCTTTTGGTGGGTGTGGCTGGATTGGGGCGGTTCTGATTATCGTTGGCTCCGTTCCCATTCCCATTCTTAGCGCCATTGTGATTATGAGATCCTCCTCCAGTGTGGTTGTGACCTCCATGGTTATGGACAAGTCCTCCCGAATTCGGGGTTAGGCGAGGCCTCTGCTGAGCTCCTGAGTTATACTTCCCTTGTCCATACTTTCTCTTGCGGCTCTCAATCTGCTGCTGCTTCCCTTCGATCATAAGATCCTTATCTACCAACTCCTGGTAGTTGTTGAAGGTTCCTACCATCAACTGTATGCTCATCTCATCATTCAGCCCTTCCATAAACTTCTCCTGCTTTGCGGCATCTGTGGCCACATCATCAGGGGCATAGCGAGATAACTTGCTAAACTCATCCACGTATTGTGCCACAGTACGGTTCCCTTGACGTAGGTTGCAAAACTCCCGCTTCTTCATACTCATAGCTCCAGTTGAGACATGGGCCATGCGAAAAGCTTGCTGAAACTGGTCCCATGTGACCGTGGCTATGGGGAAAGTGGTTGTGTAATTCTCCCACCATGAGGCTGTAGGTCCATCCAATTGATGTGCGGCAAAGCGCACCCTCTTAGAATCCGTGCAACCTGCGGTGGTCAACTCCCTTCCAATACGGCGTAGCCAATCATCTGCAACTATAGGCTCGGTGCTACTAGAAAACACCGATGGCTGTAACCTTAGAAAACGGGCTAGGTTGTCCACTGGCGGCGGGTTGTTGTTGTTGTTGCCCTAGTTCTGAACTAGCAATTGCATCAAAGTATTCTGCTACTGGATCAACTGGGTGAGCTCCGGTGGGAAAACAAAACTAGGGTCACGTCTCGGAGGCATCTGATGGGTTTAGACGAAAGAGATCAGAATAGAAAAGGGGTCTAATGAGAAAACACTACCCATATGCACATGAGACAAACACAAACATTTCACTCAATCAATCAAGAAAGGGCATACAAACGGTCTAGGACTATCGCAAAGTGCTCATCTAACACTAATTACATGGGGGAATGCTACTAATATTTGGTGGTCATCTAGAAATTTTTATCCGTGGAAGACTCCATGATGTCTACTCCAGCTTCGTCTTCAAAGTCATCATCACTAGGATCGGAATCGGTGTCATCGATGATGATGTAATCCTCGGGGCGTATCTCCTTGGGTTCTTCTTCTTCGTCTTCTTCCACTGGTGCTGGTCCTCCCATGAATACTCCGATCTTCTTGACTAAGTCATCATTCTTCTCCAGTAGCGTCTTGATTTCCTCCTCATATCCATCGCGTGTAAACTTGAGTTCTTCCTCCAGTTCTATGATTCTAGTCTTCGCCTTCTTCAAGTCCATCATGTTCGCGCACATCTGGTTCTCCTGACGTCGAATGTGTTGGTTTAACTCCTGGATGAAAGCGGCAATGGATCTATCCTTCTTGGTGTTGATTACTTCCCATTGCTTGTCTCGACGCCCACATATTTGGTAGATAGTGTCCTTGAGTTCCCTGTTGTAGACTTCTCCAATGCGTCCCATGGTAATGTGTACTGCCATGCTCTTGCCTAGACTCCAGGTGGGTGCTTCAAAAGAAAACTCTATGGGTTTAGAAGTTGGCGAGAACGTCCTTCCTGGAACTTGTACTTGAATCATCCAGCGCTCCTCTTTAGGTAAAGTGGCGTTGTACATTCCGGTGAAGCTTGGTATTCCAATGTTCAAATACCTAGTGACTTCCTTCAAGTGGCGTCCAAAAGGTGTGTCTTCATCCGGTTGCACAAACTTGTTCTTCATCTCCGCCATCCTAAAGAGTAGAAAATGGAGAGAAGTCAGAAATGAGAAGAGAAGTGTGGCCTAGGGTTTATCTTAGTGGTCGTGTCCTACACTCAGCGTGTGCTCTGATACCATCTTGTAGCGACCCGACCTCAGATGGTCAAGTCTCTGTGCTTGAGTGTCATCCCTGGATCGGTAATGCTGACACACACAGTACTCCAAGGATTTATAATAGAGTGGCAATAACACCATTATTACATCAGATGTCTCAAGAGAGAACTTATTACAATATCATGGCTTAAGGCCATCTAATACGGTAATAGCGGAAGGCTTGGAAGATGAAGTGAGTCCATCAACTCCAACGCCATAGCTGAGCTGCACGGCAACGACCTAACAAACCTTACTCCTCATCTGAAAAGTCTGCAACATCATACATTGCAGCCCGAAAACGGGTCGGCACATGGAATATGCTAGCAATGTAACACAGTACAGCAAGAACAGAATAATGCTATCACTACATGCATATTTGGCTGGTGGAAAGCTCTATGGTTATAGTTTTTGCGAAAAGCCAATTTTTTCCTACAACAAAGGAATAGATTTTAATTTTAACTATCATGGTAGTTGAAACATCATTGAGAAGGTTCCTCCAACTCAATCCCAATTAAAGTGATTAACATCCCAACAATATTAATTAAGAATGGTGAGATACATGTGATAATCCAAATACTAGATACACAAGAATTGTCCATAACCGGGGACACGGCTAACCATGATTAGATTATACACTCTGCAGAGGTTTGCGCACTTTTCCCCACAAGACTTGATCTCCTCCGTTGGATTTCTCGCACTACACGGTGTTTGAGAGACGGATGACCAAGACACAGTCTTTCAGAAATATTAACTCTCTACTCCGGACAGACCATACCAAACCTACATCCCACTACCTGCTGATCTGCCTCTTTAAGAGCTTCACGTAACTTACTCAACTATGCTAGAGCCCATAATATCTTGTGGATGCACACGGAAGTTTCTAGCATGAATCACCTGAGTTCCCTTTGAGCCTGGGTGGCGGTCCATAGGAAGATCACACGGGTACTCCGGGATTTCCAAAAAAATACAGGCAACACTGGGTTCCCTAGGTGCCTCAATCCACCCAGATGTTAAATTAAGTTGCCACCTTAAGTTGAACCCTTAATTAACAATCTCATAGCTGTCATGGATTTCACTCAAACCCAAACCACGTCTATGAGCATAGCATAGCATAGTAATATAAGCAGCGTAGAAGTAACTCCCAGGGTTTGAATGTAACAGGGTAATAGGTTCTACCTCAACAACTACTTCCCAACCCACATGTTAATGACATCCTAATCATGCAATGTGTGAGTATTGGAACTAATGCATAAAAACTGGGTGATAAAAGGGATATGATCAATGTGTTACTTGCCTTGCTAACGGTCTGCGAAACCTAGGGACTTGTAGTGGCACGCTTCGCACTCCGGGTGTTCTATCGCAAACAAACAATAACATACGTAAGCAACAAGCAAGAGATGCACAAGCAAAACTCAAATAAAAGAGATTGACCAGAAGGTTCAACTTAAGAACTCCGGTTTGCAAAAAGAATCAAATCAAATGGAGCAACGAAACTCAAACGGCGAAAAAGAGAAGCTTCATTTACTAATCTGAACCTAGGTCAAATTTTACAGTAGCAAAAACTTATTTGAGTTGGTTAAATGGAAAGAGGGTTTCGAGACGAAGATCTAGGCGCTTGAATCGCATGATTCCGACTAACGAGCGAAAAGATAAACAGAAACTATGATCGGATCAGAAATCACGATCGAGAAAAACTCGCGGAATAAATCCGATAAAAGAAATCTGACGAACAGACTAACGAACGAGCGTTCGTTAGCTGTAACTAACGGGCGAAAACCCGTTCGTTAAAACGAACGTACGGACGAACGTCCGCTGACTAGAAGAGCCGAGAAAAACTGGCGATCCGAAAAAAACGAATCTAGGGTTTTTAAAAAAACCGAATGGTTTTAGAAAGAAAAACCGGCGGCGGATCCGGCGGCTACCTCCGGCGGGGCTCCAGTGAGGCGAGGGCGGCGGCAGGCGGTGGCGGCGGCGGGCGGCGCGGGCGGCGGCGGCGGCAGACGGCGCGGCGGCTGCGGGCGGCGCGGTGGTGGCTGCGGGGCGGCTGCGGCGGGCTTTAAAGGGGGGGCGGAGGCTTGGTTGGGCGAGGGGGCGCCCGGGGAGGAGTCTGAGCTGGACTCTCCTCGGCGTCCGTGCCGGGCACGGCGGCGCGGGCGCGGGCGAGGGAGGCGGTGCCGCGGGCGGGCCGGCCTGGCTCGGCTGGGCCTTAGGCCCAGCCGGGCGCGGGAACTTTTGTTTAAAACAAATTTTCACCTACCGAAATAAAATCCTAGAAAAATAAATAAAAATCTAAAAATGCCAAAACAAATTTTCACCGTCTAAATAAAATATTTAGAACGGGATGAACATTTTCTTGGCCCTAAAATGCAATTTTGAAAACGTGCAATTTTTCTAATGCGAATAAAATCCGAATAAAATCAAATAAATGATTTTAATTTTTTTCCTCGGATATTTCAATTATTTTGGAGAAGTCCTATTATCTCCTCTCATTTATTTTAATGTGAAATATTTTCCAGAGAGAAAAAATAATTAAAATCAAAAATCCTCGTTTCAATATTTGATAAAAATCAAATATGAAAATAGGGAAATCCCCAACTCTCTCCGAGGGTCCTTGAGTTGCTTTGGATTTTCGAGGATCGCGATACGAAAAGCAATTGAAATATGATATGCATGGATGACTATGTATAACATTCCAAATTGAAAATTTGGGATGTTACAGATGGGGCAGTGGAACGTGGATCGACGGAAGGAAAGCTTCAGTGCACCCCTACCTGGCGTGCCAAATGTTGGATTGCGGGTTCCGGCAAACCCTTGAGGTTCGAACACTGGGGTGCGCACGAAGATCTCTCTCCCCCTAGCTCACACTCTCACAATGATCTCAAAGCCCAGCTCGCCGAACCCGAGGAACAAGAGGCACGAGGGTTTATACTGGTTGAGGCCACCGTTGCGGTATAATACCCTACTCCAGTGTGATGTGGTGGATTGCCTTGTAAACTGGGGATGAACAAGTACAAGGGAAGAAAAGCTTCCTGAGGAGAGATGTTCTTGAGCTCGATGAGCTTGTGTGGTTGGGGATGATCTGAATCCCCTTCTGCCTATGGTGGTGGCTAGCCCTATATATAGAGGCCCGGGCCCTCTCCCCAAATATTAGGCAGGAAGGGATCCCACAATGGCCAATTTGAAGGGGGACAACAAGTACAAGTTATCCTGACAAAAGGTGGTCTTCACTTGCCAACGGCTCTGGTGGTGACGCCGTCGTGGGCTCCATGATGACCCCCTTCTTGCCGTCATGTTGGTCTTGGTCTCGTTGCACCGATATGGAAACCTTTGCCTGGCGCCTCGAGACTCCTCGCCTATGCCTGCCTCTTTAGCACCAAAGAGGAAACTGGCACTCTACACCCGCTGGCGCCCGCCTGGCCTTGGTCGTCATGGCTCACATCACGGAAACCTCATAATGTGCCCCTCGCCTTGATCTCTCCGCTCGTCGCGAGCCATCCTAGTGAGGCTGCCCCTGAGGTGGTCTTGTGTCGTCCACCTCGCAAGGCTTGGCCCCTCGCGAGGGTCTTGAGTGTTGGTTGATGAAGATGGGCCGTACCAAGCCGCTGGTGGAGCCATGCCCTGGGCCACAGGTAGGCACGTCTAGGTACCTCCGTTTCTAGGATGCCAACACTTCGTGATCTAGCATTATAATCGTGTGCAAGTTATATAATAAAGTTTAGTTTGAGTTTTTGGTTTCTTTACTTTTATGTTGCAAATAAAGAAAAGAAATAAGAAAGAAAGAAAAAAAGAAAGGAAAAAAATAAAAGGAAAAAAATAAAGCAATAAGATTATATACTAATCCTATGGTAGGTGATAGCACCACATAAGGAAAAGTATAAGTAGGAAATTTTATTAGAGATTGACAAACATAGCATTAGTCAATGATGCAACTCATGAAAGAATTAATAAGGGAAGAGAAGATTCACATATAAATATACTATCCTAGAAATCTTTTGTGATTGTGAGCCCTCATCAAAATATTATATGCCAAAATTGTTGACATTGGACAAGGAAGAAAACTTAATGTTTGGTTATATTCGCATAGCAGTCATATTGTCATAGATCCTTCAACATGTGGTGCTTGCCCCTATCTTTGCTAGCCAAAAATTCCGCACTGGTACAGATACTACTTGTGCATCCAAAAACCCTTAAACCCAAATATTTTTTCGAGTGTCCACCATACCTACCTAGGGATTGAGCAAGATCCCTCAAGTAAGTTGACATCAGTGCAAAAAGGCAATAAAAATTGCTTCTAAAAGTGTGAGATCATTTAGTGTAAGAGAAAATTGAGCGTTGTATGAACTTCGATGACAAAGAATAAAATCGACAGACTGCATAATAAAGGTTGTCATCTTAAGGGGCAATACAACATGATGTTCTCTTGCACTAAGGGATTGAGCATACAAACAAATAAGCGCAAGGCTACCTCTGCTTCCCTCTTCGAAGGGCCTATTTTTTACTTTTATGTATTTACTTTTATGCAAAGAGTCAAAGTTTTCCTTCTATTCCTTTTTATTTTCTCTTTTGGCAAGCATCATGTGTTGAGGAAAGATCTAGGCACATATGTCAAGTTGAATATAGATAGCATGAGTTATTATTGTTGACATCACCCTTGAGGTGAGCATGTTGGGAGGTGAAACTATAAGCCCCTATCTTTCTATGTGTCCGGTTGAAACTTTTTGCTCATGGGTACGAGGTGAGTGTTAGCAATTATAGAAGACTATATGATGGTTGAGTATGTGGACTTGCCTAAAGGCTCCGACACATGACTCTTCCTGAAAATATGATGAATTGTAGTTGCAAAGTTGACTAAGAACATAGTTTGTTGGTTTATAATAGAGTTTTTGCTTTATACTTCAATTGTGTGATGAACTGTTACTTATTCATAGGAAGTATGCAAGTTCTTTGATAAAAGTCCTATGTTAAATTTTGTTGTTGTTTTTATAATAATCAACATGATTCTTCTATGTCCGCATTTTGTTTTTATCGACACCTCTCTCTCTCTCTTAAAGCATGTGGACATTTTCGATTTCGGTTGTCGCTTGAGGACAAGCGAGGTCTAAGCTTGGGGAGTTGATACGTCCATTTTGCATCATGTTTTCTTACTATTATTTATAATGTGTTTATCCATAATAATGCCTTTTGGAGTAATTCTAATGCCTTTTATCTCATAATTTGCAAGGAACACACCAAGAGGGAGAATTCCTGCAGCTGGAAATCTAGACCTGGAAAAGTTACATCAGGCCACCTATTTTGCACAACTCCAAATAAGATGAAACTTCTCAGAGATTTTTTATGGATTATTTAAGAAATACCAGAGCCAATAAACACAAGAGGGGGGCCACCAGGTGGGCACAACCCACTTGGGCACACCAGGCCCCCCAGGCGCGCCCTGGTGGGTTGTGGCCTCCGATGCCCATCTTTTGGTATATAAGTCATTTTGACCGAGCAAAAATAAGGAGAAGACTTTCAGGACGGAGCGCCGCCGCCTCGAGGCGGAACTTGGGCAGGAGCACTTTTGCCCTCCGGTGGAGCGATTCCGCCGGGGGAACTTCCCTCCCGGAGGGGGAAATCATCATCATCATCATCATCATCACCAACAACTCTCCCATCTTCAGGAGGTCAATCTCCGTCAACATCTTCAACAGCACCATCTCATCTCAAACCCTAGTCCATCTCTTGTGTTCAATCTTGTTACCGGAACTATAGATTGGTACTTGTGGGTGACTAGTAGTGTTGATTACATCTTGTAGTTGATTACTATATGGTTTATTTGGTGGAAGATTATATGTTCAGATCCATTATGCTATTTAATACTCCTTTGATCATGAACATGTTTATCATTTGTGAGTAGTTACTTTTGTTCTTGAGGTCACACGAAAAATCATGTTGCAAGTAATCATGTGAACTTGATATGTGTTCGATATTTTGATAGTATGTATGTTGTTATTCCCTTAGTGGTGTCATGTGAACGTCGACTACATGACACTTCACCATATTTGGGCCTAAGGGAATGCATTGTGGAGTAGCAATTAGATGGTGGGTTGCGAGAGTGAGAGAAGCTTAAACCCCCATTTATGCGCTATTTCGTAAGGGACCGATTGGATCCAAAAGTTTAATGCTATGGTTAGAATTTATTCTTAATACTTTTCTCGTAGTTGCGGATGCTTGCGGGAGGGTTAATCATAAGTATGAGGTTTGTTCAAGTAAGAACAACACCTAAGCACCGGTCCACCCACATATCAAATTATCAAAGTAGCGAGCACAAATCGAACCAACATGATGAAAGTGACTAGATGAAATTCCCGTGTACCCTCAAGAATGCTTTGCTTATTATAAGAGACCATTTTGGCCTGTCCTTTGCCTCAAAAGGATTGGGCTACCTTGCTGCATACTTGTTACTATTATCGTTACTTGCTCATTACAAATTATCTTGCTATCATACTACTCGCTACTTACAATTTCAGCACTTGCAGACAATACCTTACTGAAAACCACTTGTCATTTCCTTCTACTCCTCGTTGGGTTCGAGACTCTTACTTATGGAAAAGAGCTACAATTGATCCCCTATACTTGTGGTTCATCAACACCATGCTCAAAATGGTATAAGTGAACCACTAGAGCAAGTCCATAGCTCATAAAAAATTTAAATGAAGCATAGAGAGAAATTCTAACAAGTCATGACATAATTTTGGCTCTCTCAAATAGGTGTGTCCAGCAAGGGATCAAGACTTGAAACAAAAAATAAAACAAGCAAAAACTCATATCATATAAGACGCTCCAAGCAAAACACATAGTATGTGACAAATAAAACTATAGCTTCGAGTAAAATACCGATGGTCGTTAGAAGAAAGAGGGGTTGCCACTCGGGGCATCCCCAAGCTTAGTTGGTTGCTCATTTTTGGATGATAGCTTGGGATGTCGGGGCATCCCCAAGCTTAGGCTCTTCTACTCCTTATTCCTTCATCCATCGTAAGATAACCCAAAACTTGAAAACTTCAATCACACAAAATTCAACAAAACCTTCGTGAGATCTGTTAGTATAAAAAGATAAATCACTACTATCAGTATTGTATCAAACCAATTCATATTTTGTTCTTGCATTATACATACTGTATCCAAACTTTTCTATGGCAAAAACTCATCAAAGAAAATCATAGAGCCATCAAAATAAGCACACAATGCAAATAAAACAGAATCTGTCAAAACAGAACAGTCTGTAGCAACCTGACTATTTTGAATACTTCTATAAATCCAAAAATTCTGAAAATTAGGATGACCTTAGCAATTTGTATATTGATCTACTGCGAAAGGAATGGTTATTTTATTGCTCTCTGGTTAAAAATGAGAATTATTTTTGCGAGTGCAAAAGTTTATGTTTTTTCAGCAAGATCAAACAACTATCACCCAAGAAGATCCTAAAGGCTTTACTTGGCACAAACACTAATTAAAACATAAAAAACACAATCATAACAGTATAACAATTGTGCTAACACTCAAAAACAGGAAGCAAAAAAGCAAAAATAAATTGTATTCATTGGGTTACCTCCCAACAAACGCTATAGTTTTAAGCCCTTAGCTTGGCATAAAGCAAGGATCTAAGTTTTGTCATGCTTGTTCAACTCTTAAATCAAACACTTAGAGTTCCTCAAAGATTTAGCATAAAGATTTTCAATGACAATACTCCTAGGAACAATTTTAAAGAATTCATTCTTACCAAAGGGATCTCTTATAACTTCAACAAAATCCGAGTGAATGCTAATCATCTTAAGATCCTCTTTACTATTACTAGAGGTTGCACCCTTGTTCTTAGTAACTTGGGTAGTCTTGCCAATATTTACGGGAGTTTTTTCAATAGTTTTAGCGGAAGCAAAATCCGTGCTCAAAGTACTAAAGATTTCTTCTAATTTATCAATCCGAGATGGACTTTTTTCAACTCTTCCATGAATTACGGTCCCCTTTTCCTTTAACAACTTAAAAACTTCTCCCGTTTTTGACCCAATCTTAGTAGCAAAGTTATGCATCTTTTTATCCAAATTTTCAATATGCTCTTCAATAAGCATTTCCTTTTCAATAGCATCTAATCTTGCCATAACATGCCCAAGAGTCAAAGTTGTTTCATTAATCATAAGGGGTGGTGAGCCTACTAAATTTCCCATGGCACTATAAGCATAAAGAGAGGGACACATCAAGAAATTTCTACCGGTAATCGTATCAAGGACGAATCTATACCAAGTGGTGATGCCCACATAAAAGCAACGTAGAAGAACAACGGTAGATTCCTTTCGGATAGATCTATTATGGGCATTGCAAATTCTATACCAAGCATCTTTCAAATTTTCTCCTCCCCTTTGTTTCAAGTTGAGAACTTCATTCTTGGGAGTGCATGCAATAGGGGAAGAACCATCCATGACGATAATAACGGCAAATAAAATTGCACACAAAAACAGACCCGGCAAGAAAATGGCGAACGAAAAAGAGGGGCGAATAAAATGGCAAATTTTTGTAAAGTGGGGGTGAGGAAAATGAGAGGCAAATGGCAAATAATGTAAATTCCGAGGATATGAGATTTGTGATTAGGAACCTAGTATATGTTGAAGATCCTCCCCGACAACGGCGCCAGAAATTTCTTTTGTTGTTGCTTGAATCTACGTCGGTATTTCCCCAGAGAGGAAGGGATGATGCAGCATAGCGGCGGTAGGTATTTCCCTCAGATATGAAACCAAGGTTATCGAACCAGTAAGAGAACCAAGAAACACAACATAAACAACACCTGCACACAGATAACAAATCCTCGCAACCCGACGTGTTAAAGGGGTTGTCAATCCCTTCCGGGTACAACGCCTCAAGATAGGCAAACGGACGTGAGATAAAATTGTAGTAGATTGATAGATCGAATGCCAAAAAAATAAATAAAAATAAATTACAGCAAGTTGTTTTTGTATTTTTGGTTTAATAGATCTGAAAATAAAAGCAAACGAAAAGTAGATCGCAAAGGCAAATATATGAGAAAGAGACCCGGGGGCCGTAGGTTTCACTAGTGGCTTCTCTCGAGAAAAATAGCAAACGGTGGGTGAACAAATTACTTTTGGGCAATTGATAGAACTTCAAATACTCATGACGATATCCAGGCAATGATCATTACATAGGAATCACGTCCAAGATTAGTAGACCGACTCCTGCCTGCATCTACTACTATTACTCCACACATCGACCGCTATCCAGCATGCATCTAGTGTATTAAGTTCATGGAGAAACAGAATAATGCAATAAGAATGATGACATGATGTAGACAAGATCTATCTATGTAGAGATAGACCCCATCATTTTATCCTGAGTAGCAACGATACATATGTGTCGGTTCCCCTTCTGTCACTAGGATCAAGCATCGTAAGATCGAACCCACTACAAAGCACCTCTTCCCATTGCAAGATAAATATATCAAGTTGGCCAAACAAAACCAAATATCGGAGAAGAAATACGAGGCTATAAGCAATCATGCATAAAAGAGATCAAAGCAACTCAAATACTTTCATGGATATAAAAATATAGATCTGATCATAAACTCAAAATTCATCCGATCCCAACAAACACACCGCAATAAGAGTTACATCATATGGATCTCCAATAGACCATTGGATTGAGAATTCAGCGAGAGAGAGGAAGCCATCTAGCTACTAACTACGGACCCGAAGGTCTACAAAGAACTGCTCACGCATCATCGGAGAGGCACTAATGGAGGTGGTGAACCCCATCCGGGATGGTGTCCAGATTGGATCTGGTGGTTCTGGACTCTGCGGTGGATGGATGAATATTTCGTCAACTCCCCTAGGGTTTTGGGAATATTGGGGTATTTATAGAGCAAAGAGGCGGTCCGGGGGGCACCCGAGGTAGGCACAACCCACCAGGGCGTGCCTGGGCCTCCTGGCGCACCCTGGTGGGTTGTGCTCTCCTCCGAGCACCCCCAGGCGCAGCCAGTGCCCATTATGTTCCTTCTGGTCCAAGAAAATCTCTGTAAAGTTTCATTGCGTTTGGACTCTTTTGATATTGATTTCCTGCAATGTAAAAAACATGCAGAAAACAGCAACTGGCACTTGGCACTATGTCAATAGGTTAGTACCAAAAAATGATATGAAATTATTATAAAACATCCAATATTGATAATATAACAGCATGGAATAATCAAAAATTATAGATACGTTGGAGACGTATCAACTCCCGTGCCTGGAATCTGCCTGGTTTCAGGTAAAACTACAAAACTCCTACTGTGATGGCAATGTGAGCACAAATGAGTAGCAAGGATGAAGCGTTTGGGGTATTCGAGATATCGGAAACGGTTATATAGGGACAACTGTATGCATCAAGGCTCCCTATCCCCGACGGTTTCTGGGTCGTGTGGGAAGGACCCCCCTATCGCAGTCACTCATTAGGCGACGGTTCCAAATGCCGTCGCGGAAAGGGGTTAAAAACCGTTTGTATAGCACCTCGTTGTACCACTGTATGACTTCTTTTATAAAATAATGACATCTTCATTAATTTTTATATTTTTTATATATGGAAGACAGTAGCAGATGGAACTGGCTCATTGATGCGTTAGCGTTTGGTAATGTTGTACTGTCGGCCTCCAAGGAATTGAATTATAAGGCATATTACATGCTCATTAATTCCACAGAGTAGGAGCTAGGCCAGATCAAGGCTGCCTATGGTGGTAATACGGCGGTCAGTGTGATGGAGGTCCTCCCATGGTGTATGAGCAAGGGGAATGGATGAGATTAAGAGCTAGTACACAAGTATGAAGTCTACTGCTCTTTTATGTCGGTCAATGAGATCCTGGATGTGGCATGGACCGACACGGTGGCATGGTCGGCACCTTCCTAGAAAATACCATCTATATCAATCGATGAGCGTCACCAGCTAAAGTTAATCACATTTCTTTATCAACTTGTGTTGGAAATATGCTCTAGAGGCAATAATAAATTGGTTATTATCATATTTCCTTGTTCATGATAAAGGTTAATTATTCATGCTAGAATTGTATTGACTGGAAACTTAAATACATGTGTGGATACATAAACAAGTACAATATCCCTAGTGAGCCTCTACTAGACTAGCTCATTTATCGAAGATGGTTAAAGTTTCCTAACCATAGATATACGTTGTCATTTGATAATGGGATTACATCATTAGGAGAATGATGCGATGGACAAGACCCAACCATAAGCTTAGCATTTGATCGTATCACTTGATTTTATTGCAATAGCTTTATTCATGTCAAGTATCTATTCCTAAGACTATGAGATTGTTGGGGAACATTGCATGGACAAAAAATTTCTGCGCACGCAAGATCTATCCATGGAGATGTGATAATCCCCAAGTGCAAGGAATCATCATAGAAATTTCCAAAGGTGGAAGTGATAAGTATGGAGTGTCAAACCCACAAGGAGCTAAATGTAAGATCAATATTCTCTCAAGTCCTATCTGCCACTGATATGACTCTATGTACACCGAACATTTTCTTCCAACTAGAAACAAGAAATAAAACTACGTTGTGGGTATGAAGAGAATAACTTTTCATGATATCGGAGAACCATAATATAAAAGTAGGTGTTGTTAACATAAAGTTAGAATATATGTTATATATTATAAATAGTGAGTGTGGAATAATGATGGGTCAGTGTGCCGAATTGTCCTAGGCAATTATTAACAATATCGGTAGTCATTATTGCAATTTCATATGAGGGAGGGGCATAAGCTAACATACTTTCTCTTCTTGGATCATATGCACTTATCATTGGAACTCTAGCAAGCATCCGCAACTACTAAAGATCATTAAAGTAAACCCCAACCATAGCATTAAAGCATCAAGTCCCCTTTATGCCATACACAACAATCCCCTTACTCAGCTTTAAGCTTCTGTCCCTCTAGCAACCCACTATAAGCGAATCATGAACTTATTACAACACCCTACAGCGGGAATCCTTCATGTGTCCACGGCATGGAAGGCACCATAGGACAGCACCAAAATAAAACATACAACTCAAACCAATCTATATCATCAATCAACCCAAAAGACAAAGGAAAACTACTCAAGACATCATAGGATGGCAACACATCATTGGATCATAATATGTGGCATAAAGCAATATGTTCAAGTAGGGGATTACAGCGGGGTGCAGGAGAGTGGACCGCATAAAAGAGATGAGGATGGTGATGATGATGGTGATGTTGATGAAGACGATCGACGCGGTGATGATTCCCTCGATGGCACTTCGGCGTCACCAAGAGAGAGAGGGGAGAGTCTCCCCCTTGTGCTTCCTCCTCCATGGCCTCCCCCTAGCTGGGGAGAGGTTCCCCTCTAGTCCTTGGCCTCCATGACGATGATGGCCCCCTCCGGGATCCTCCTCCATGGCCTCCGGTGATGATGGCCCCCTCCGGCAGGGTGCTAGAGAGGGCCTAGATTGATTTTTCATGGCTACAGAGGCTTGCGGCGGTGGAACTCTCGATCTCTCTTCTGTTCTGGGTTTTTTAGGATTTATAAGAAGGGTTGGCATCGGTTTCACGTCAGGGGGCCCCACAAGGCGATCACAAGGTCGAGGGGCGCCCTAGGGGGTGGGGGAGCCCCCACCCTTGTGGTGTCCCCGGGACTCCTCTTCCCTATCTTTTTCTTCTAGTATTTTTTATGTTTTCTAGAAAAAATCTCCGTAAATTTTTAGCCCATTCCGAGAACTTTTATTTCTGCACAAAAACAACACCACGGTAGCTTTGCTGAAAACAGTGTCAGTTCGGGTTAGTTCTAATCAAATCATACCAAAATCATATGGAATTGTTGTAAACATGGCATGAATACTTCATAAAATATAGATACGCCGGAGACATATCAGCATCCCCAAGCTTAATTCTTGCTCGTCCTCGAGTAGGTAAATGATAAAAGAAATAATCTATGAAGTGTGAATGCTATCAAGTGGACAAGTTTGATCAATGAAAGTTCCAATCACTTTTTCTCGCATTATTCTTTATCATAAACAGTATCTCATCTCATAAAAATTCTCATGTTCAAGTAATAGGCTATTCACAAATTAAAGTATAGACCATAAACTTTCTTGAGAACTAACAAACTATGTTCTCAGTCATCAAACAATTGCAATTCATCTTATTTTCTGGAAGGGTCTATGTAAGAGCTTTGATTTAGCAAATTCCACATACTCAACTATCATTTAATCTTTCACAATTGCTAACACTCACGTGATATTTATGTGGTCAAAGTTTCAATCGGACACAGAGAAAGATAGGGGCTTATAGTTTCGCCTCCCAACCTTTTACCTCAAGGGTAATGTCAACAATAATACTTTATGAAAACCTACATCCGAGTGGATCTATATATATATATATATATATATATCCGGATCGCTCCAACACATAGTGCTTGCCAAAGGGAAAAGTGTAAAAAGGAAAGGTGATGATCACCATGACTCTTGTATAAGGGTAGAAGATAATAGTAAAAGATAGGCCCTTCACAGAGGGAAGAAGAGGTTGTCATGCGCTTTTATGGTTGGATGCACAAAATCTTAATGCAAAAGAACGTCACTTTATATTGCTCTGGTGATAAAGACCTTTATTATGCAGTCTGTCACTTTTATTTCTTCGATATCACAAGTTCGTATAAAGCTTATTTTCTTCACACTAATAGATCATACATATTTTGAGAGCAATTTTTATTGCTTGCACTGATGACAACTTACTTGAAGGATCTTACTCAATCCATAGGTAGGTATGGTGGACTCTCATGGCAAAACTGGATTAATGGATGTTTGGAAGCACAAGTAGTATCTCTACTTGGTGCAAAGAGTTTGGTTAGCATGAGAGGGAAAGGCAAACTCAACATGTTGGAGGATCCATGACAATATAACTTCTATTTGGATATAAGGAAACATAACCCATTATGTTATCTTCCTTGTCCAACATCAACTTTTTAGCATGTAATATTTTAATAAGTGCTCATATTTACAAAATATGTCCAAGACAGAATATTTATATGTGAAATCTCTCTTCCTTCAATATTCTTTCATGAATTGTTCAAGTAACCAATACTATGTTTGATAACTTTCAATAAATTTACCACCTATACTTATTATATGTGAAGTCATTGCTACCCATGGTATAAGCATATGAAACATATATAAATTCGGATTTGTGATATTCAATTCATTCAACCATTTACTCATAGGATATAAGTGAAGCACTTGCATAAATGACAAAGTACTCCAAAAAGATGTAAGTGAAGAACAATGAGTAGTCAAGTAATTAACTAGCCATGGGAGGACTCTCTCTCATTCAAGATTTCAGATCCAATGATTTTATTCCAATAGCAAGTAAAATGAAAATATGCTCCAAGCAAAACACATATGATGTGATGAATAAAAATATAGCTCCGAGTAAGGTATACCGATGCTTTTGAAGATGAAAGAGGGGATGCCTTCTGGGGCATCCCCAAGCTTAGGCGCTTGAGTCTTCCTTGGATATTACCTTGGGGTGCCTTGGGCATCCCCAAGCCTAGGGTATTTCCACTTTTTATTCTCCTAGTATCAACATCTCACCCGAAACTTGAAAACTTCAATCACACAAAACTTAACGGAACTTCGTGAGATGGGTCAGTATGATAAAGAGTAAATCATTCACTTTGGTACTGTCAAAGACAAGATTAATAATTGTTCTCACACAATTCCTACTACACCATATCATTTCTATAATTTATATTGAGCAATATAATCCATAGAAACTAGAAAACAAGCGAACTATGCATTGAAAACAGAATCTGCCGAAAACAGAACAGTCTGTAATGATTTGAACAACAATCATACTTATGCTACTCCAAAAATTCTGAAAAAAGGAAAATCTAAGAAATTTTTTTATTAATCTTTTGAAAAAAGAATCAGTATTTTATCACGCTTCTGTTAAAAATGAGAATTGTTTTCCTGAGTGCAAAAGTTTCTGTTTTTCAGCAAGATCAAATCAACTATCACCGTAAGCCATCCCAAAGGTCTTACTTGGCACTTTATAGAAACAAAAGCTATAAAACATGATGACTACAGTAGCCTAAGCATGTTAACACACATAAAAATTAGGTAATGGTGTTGGGTTGTGTCCCAACAAGCACTTTTCTTTAATGCCTTTTTAGCTAGGCATGATAATATAATGATACTCTTCCAAGCCCAATTCCGATGATAATTTCATTCATACTCCAAAAGATATAAGTGAAGTTCATGGGTCATTATACAATTAATATAGATTTAACAACATCCAAGATCAAAATATATAAGTGAAGCACACGAAGCATTCTATAAAGCCATGCTCAAAATATTTAAGTGAAGCACAAAGAGCATTCTATAGAGGCATACTCAAAAGATTTAAGTGAAGCACAAAGAGCATTCTACAAATCAATGAGGGGCTATCTCACACTATCATGGAGCATAAAGAAAAAGAAAATATAAATAAACACAAAAGACATATATCATGTGAACAAAACAAAAACCGAGGTATACCGATAATTGTTGAAGAAGAAAGATGGGATGCCAACTGGGGCATCCCCAAGCTTAGATGCTTGAGTATCCTTGAAATATTTACTTGTGGTGCCTTGGGCATCCCCAAGCTTGAAGTCTTGCCTCTCCTTATTCTTCTCATATCGGTAACTCCTCGTTCTTTGAACACTTCATCCACACAAAACTTAACATAAACTTTGTGAGATCCGTTAGTATAATAAAGCAAATCACCACCTATAGGTACGGTTGTAAACTCATTCCAATTTCATATTAGAATTATATCTACTGTATTACAACTTCACCATGGTTCATACCCCCCGATACAACCCATAGATTCATCAAAATAAGCGAACAACGCATAGAAAACATAATTTGTCAAGAACAGTACAGTCTGTAGCAATCCGGAACTTCTGCATACTTCCATAACTTCAAATTCTAAACAATTAGGACAGTCTAAATAATTTTCATAGCAGTATTGGGTAAAATTTTCAACATTTTGTCATGCTCCAGTAAAAAATGAAAATTTAAAGACTACAGCAAAAGTGTCTGTTTTTCTGCTACACACACCAAAGAAGCAATTTAAGCACCCTAAAACCAAACCAAGACACATTATTTTTATAATACAATGGATATATACAAGGGGATACTTATTTTTGAGAAAAATCCATGAAAAATTCTACATTGTTTCATGAGCATGAACACAAGTGTTCAAGGTCGACCCTCACTTCTCTAATGCATAACCTTCCAATCACTTCTCTTTTGGAAAAAACTTCTTAAGCATAAGAGGCAAGTAATTTTTTTGGCATTTTCATTTTGTAATGTTTTTGTTTGTTTCACCCACAACTAAACAAGAACAAAAGAGAAAACAAAATCTACTTAGTGAAGAAAGCAAATAAGCATACACGAAAATATCAACCCCACGCTATCGCTCCCCGGCAACGGCGCCAGAAAAGAGCTTGATAATCCCCAAGTGCAAGGAATCATCGTAGCAATTTCCAAAGGTGGAAGTGATAAGTAAGGAGTGTCGAACCCACAAGGAGATAAAGGTAAGATCAATATTCTCTCAAGTCTTATCTGCCACTGATACGACTCTATGTACACCGAACATTTGCTTCCAACTAGAAACAAGAAGTAAAACTACGTTGTGGGTATGAAGAGGATAACTTCGCATGATATCGGAGAACCATAATATAAAAGTAGGTGCTGTTAACATAAAGTTAGAATATATTACTATATATTATAAATAGCGAGTGTGGAATAATGATGGGTCGGTGTGCGGAATTGTCCTAGGCAATTGTTAACAAGATCGGTAGTCATTATTGCAATTTCATATGAGGGAGAGGCATAAGCTAACATACTTTCTCTTCTTGGATCATATGCACTTATAATTGGAACTCTAGCAAGAATCCGCAACTACTAAAGATCATTAAGGTAAAACCCAACCATAGCATTAAAGCATCAAGTCCCCTTTATCCCATACGCAACAATCCCCTTACTCAGGTTTAAGCTTCTATCACTCTAGAAACCCACTATAAGCGAATCATGAACGTATTGCAACACCCTATAGTGGGAATCCTTCACGTGTGCGCGGCACGGAAGGCACCACAGCACCATAATAAAACATACAACTCAAACCAATCTATATCATCAATCAACCCAAAAGACAAAGGAAAACTACTCAAAACATGATAGGATGGCAACACATCATTGGATCATGATATGTGGCATAAAGCACCATGTTCAAATAGGGGATTACAGCGGGGTGCGAGATAGTGGACCGCGTAAAAGAGATGAGGACTATGATGTTGGTGAAGACGGTCACCGCGGCGATGATTCCCCCGATGGCACTCCGGCGCCACCAAGAGAGAGGGGGAGAGAGTCTCCCGGCCCCTTATGCTTCCTCCTCCATGGCCTCCCCTAGATGGGGAGAGGTTCCCCCTTTGGTCCTTGTCCTCCATGGCGATGATGGCTCCCTCCGAGATCCTCCTCCATGGCCTCTGGTGATGATGGGCCCCTCCGGCACGGTGACAGAGAGGGCCTAGATTGATTTTTTGTGGCTACAGAGGCTTGTGGCGGCGGAACTCCCGATCTCTCTTCTGTTCTGGGTTTTTTAGGATTTATAGGAAGGGTTTGGGTCGGTTTCACGTTAGGGGGCCCCACGAGGCGATCACAAGGTCGAGCGGCGCGCCCTAGGGGGGTGGGGCGCCCCCACCCTTGTAGTGGCCCCGGGACTCCTCTTCCGTATCTTTTTCTTCTAGTATTTTTTATATTTTCCAAAAAAACTCCGTAAATTTTCAGCCCATTCCGAGAACTTCAATTCTGCACAAAAACAACACCACTGTAGTTCTGTTGAAAACAGTGTCAGTCCGGGTTAGTTCTAATCAAATCATACCAAAATCATATGGAATTGTTGTAAACATGGTATGAATACTTCATAAATTATAGATACGTCGGAGACGTATCAAGATGCATAGCTACGAAAGGGGGGAGAGCATCTACATACCCTTGTAGATTGCTAAGTGGAAGCATTTATCAATGTGGTTGATGTAGTCATACACCTTCATGATCCATCACGATCAAAGTACCGAATGTACGGCACCTCCACGTTCAGCACATGTTCAACTCGATGACGTCCTCGCCTTCCCGTTCCAGCAAGAGAGGCGAAGTAGTAGATGAGTTCCAGTAGCACGACGGCGTGACGGTGGTTATGAAACTATCTGCGGGGCTTCCCCAAGCACAACAGACGTGGACAGAGGATGAACTAGAACTAGAGGGAGAGGGGGCGCCGCACACGGCTTGGGGAACATGGTGTGTGTTTCCCCTCTCCCTCCTCCCATATATATAGGTGGGGGATGAGGGGAGGCAGCCTAGGGCGCCCCCAAGGGGGCCAGCGGACGCCCTGGACTGCTGCCCTGGTCGTGCCCCCTTCCTTCGTTGGCACCTGGGGAGAAGGCAGGAGGGGAGGTGCCCCCTTTCCTTTCTCTCAAGTGGAGGGGAAGGCGGGAGGGGCTAGTCCTCCCCACTTTCCTTCCCTAGTGTCGGCGGCCTAGAGGTGGGGCGCACCATCCCCTTGTGGGCTGGTGTGCTTCCCTTGTCGGCCCAATAAGCCCAATAACTCCCAATGGCCTTCCCGGAACCCCCTCTGGTGATCCGATAAATACCCGGTGCATTCTGAAACCTTTTGGTGACCAAATAGTATCGTCCTATATATCGATCTTTATCTCCGGACCATTCCGGAGCTCCTCTTCATGTATGTGATCTCATTCGGGACTTTGAACAACATTAGGTCACTATTTCACATAACTCATATAACACTATATCGTCAACGAACGTTAAGCGTAAGGACCCTATGGGTTCGAGAATGATGTAGACATGACCGAGACGCTTCTCCGGTCAATAACCAATAGCGGGACCTGGATGCCCATGTTGGTTCCTACATATTCTACAAAGATCTATATCGGTCAAACCTTTACGACAACATACGTAGTTCCCTTTGTCTGTCGGTATGTTACTTGCCTGAGATTCGATCATCGCTATCTCCATACCTAGTTCAATATCGTTACCGGCAAGTCTTTTTACTCGTTCCATAATATATCATCTCGTAACTAACTCCTTAGTCAATTTGCTTGCAAGCTTATTGTGATGTTGTATTACCGAGAGGGCCCAGAGATACCCCTCCGATACACGGAGTGACAAATCCCAATCTCGATCCATGCCAACTCAACAGGTACCTTCAGAGATACTTGTAGAGAATCTTTATGATCACCTAGTTACGTTGTGACGTTTGATAGCACACAAGGTATTCCTCCGGTATCCGGGAGTTGCATGATCTCATGGTCGAAGGAATATGTATTTGACATTAAGAAAGCACTAGCAATAAACTGAACGATCATATGCTAAGCTAACGGATGGGTCTCTTGTCCATCACATCATTCTCCTACTGATGTGATCCCGTTATCAAGTGACAACACATGTCTATGGTTAGGAAACCTTAACCATCTTTTGACCAACAAGCTAGTCTAGTAGAGGCTCACTAGGGACACGGTATTTGTTTATGTATCCACACATGTATTTAAGTTTTCGGTCAATACAATTCTAGCATGAATAATAAACCTTTATCATGATTAAGGAAATATAATAATAACCACTTTATTATTGCCTCTAGGGCATATTTCCAATAGTTTCCCGCTTGCACTAGAGTCAATAATCTAGATTACATAGTAATGAATCTAACACCCATGGAGTCTTGGTGTTGATCATGTTTTGCCCACGGAAGAGGTTTAGTTAACGGGTCTGCCACATTCAGATCTGTATGTATTTTGCAAATTTCTATGTCTCCATCCTTGACCTTTTCAAAAATGGAGTTGAAGATTCTCTTGATGTGTTTGGTTCTCTTGTGAAACCCGGATTCCTTCCCTAAGGAAATTGCTCCAGTGTTGTCACAAAAGATTGTCATTGGACCCGATGCACTGGGTATTACACCCAGATCGGATATGAGCTCCTTCATACAAACTCCTTCATGCGCCGCTTCCGAAGCAGCTATGTACTCCGCTTCACACGTAGATCTAGCCACGACGCTCTGCTTGGAACTGCACCAACTAACAGCTCCACATTCAATATAAATACATATCCGGTTAGTGACTTAGAGTCATCCGGATCTGTGTCAAAGCTAGCATCGACGTAACCCTTTATGGCGAGCTCTTCGTCACCTCCATAAATGAGAAACATATCCTTGGTCCTTTTCAGGTACTTCAGGATATTCTTGACCATTGTCTAGTGATCCAATCCTGGATTCTTTGGTACCTCCCTGCCAAACTTATGGCAAGGCACACATCAGGTCTGATACACAGCATGGCATACATAATAGAACCTATGGTTGAGCCATAGGGAATGACTTTCATTCTCTCTCTATCTTCTTCCATGGCCGAACTTTGAGTCTGACTCAATTTCACACCTTGTAACACAGGCAAGAACCCTTTCTTTGACTAGTCCATTTTGAACTTCTTTAGAACTTTGTCAAGGTATGTGCTTTGTGAAAGTCCTATTAAGCGTCTTGATCTATCCCTATAGATCTTGATGCCCAATATATAAGCAGCTTCATCGAGGTCTTTCATTGAAACATTCTTATTCAAGTATCCTTGTATGCCATCCAAAAATTCTATATCATATCCAATCAATAATATGTCATGCACATATAACACTAGAATTGCTACAGAGCTCCTACTCACTTTCTTGTAAATACAGGCTTCTCTGTAAGTCTGTATAAAACCATATGCTTTGACCACATCATCAAAGCATATATTCCAACTCCGAGATGCTTGCAACAGTCCATAAATGGATTGCTGGAGCTTGCACACTTTGTTAGCACATTTAGGATCGGCAAAACCTTCTGGTTGCATCATATACAACTCTTCTTTAAGAAATTCGTTAATGAATGCAGTTTTGACATCCATTTGCCAGATTTCATAATCATAAAATGCGAAAATTGCTAAAATGATTCAGACAGACTTAAGCATCACTACGGGTGAGAAAGTCTCATTGTAGTCAACCCCTTGAACTTGTCGAAAACATTTTTTGACAAGTCGAGCTTTGTAGACAGTGATATTACCATCAGCGTCTGTCTTCTTCTTGAAGATCCATTTATTCTCAATGGCTTGCCGATCATCAGGTAAGTCCACCAAAGTCCACACTTTGTTCCTATACATGGATCTTATCTCATATTTCATGGCTTCAAGCCATTTGTCGAAATCTGGGCTCATCATAGCTTCTTCATAGTTCGTAGGTTTTCCGTTGTCTAATAACATGACTTCTAGGATAGGCTTACCGATCCACTCTGGTGCGGGACGTGTTTTGGTCGACCTATGAGGTTCAGTAGTAACTTGATCTGAAGTTTCATGATCATCATCATTAGCTTCCTCTCTAGTTGGTGTAGGCATCACGGGAACGGTTTTCTCTGATGTCCTACTTTCCAATTCGAGAGAAGGTGCAATTACCTCATCAAGTTCTACTTTCCTCCCACTCACTTCTTTTGAGAGAAACTCCTCTAGAAATAAATCATTCTTAGCAACAAAGATCTTTCCTTCGGATCTGTGGTAGAAGGTGCACCCAATAGTTTCTTTAGGGTATCATGTGAAGACGCACTTCTCTGATTTGGGTTTGAGCTTATCAGGCTGAAGCCTTTTGACATAAGTGTCGCATCCCCAAACTTTAAGAAACGATAGCTTAGGTTTCTTGCCAAACCATAGTTCATATGGTGTCGTCTCAGCGGATTTAGACGGTGTCCTAAACGTGAATGTAGTTGTCTCTAATGCATAACCCCAAAATGGTAAAGGCAAATCGGTAAGAGACATCATAGAATGCACCATATCTAATAAAGTATGGCTATGACGTCCGGACACACCATTACGCTATGGTGTTCCAGGTGGCGTGAGTTGTGAAACAATTCCACGTTGTTTTAAATGAAGGCCAAACTCGTAACTCAAATATTCACCTCCGCAATCAAATCATAGAAACTTTATTTTCTTGTTATGATGATTCTCCACTTCACTCTAAAATTCTTTGAACTTTTCAAATATTTCAGACTTGTGTTTCATGAAGTAGATATACGCATACCTACTCAAATCATCTGTGAAGGTTAGAAAATAATGATACCCACCGCGTGCCTCAACACTCATCGGACCACATACATCGGTATGTATTATTTCCAATAAGTCATTAGCGCGCTCCATTGTTCTGGAAAATGGAGTTTTAGTCATCTTACCCATGAGGCATTGATGTAGGGTAGAAACCCTATGGCCGATCTTTCATGATTTGGAGGTAATCCTACAAGGAACACGAAGAACACGAGGGGAAAACACGAGGGAGAACACGAGAGAAATCACTCAAACCAACAAGATTCGATTACACATGTGCTAGATCCTTGAAACACAAAGAGATACATGATCCACGATCAACAAAGGATGATACATAGGGTAACTAGTTCATCCCCGTGAGGAGGCCTTGAGGGGGTCTTCCCGTGAGGGGTCTTGAATTCGCTTGGGGGATCTTCTCCGAAGAGGTCATGAACTCCAATGGAGAAGTAACCAAGTGGATGAGCAATAATCCTTTGCTAACCCTAAAATGGAGGAGGTGGAGGAGTATATATAGTTTAGGGCCATGAAGGGGTAAGTGAGGAGTACATGGGCTTCGGCCCAATACACTGTGCGCAGACACGCGTCGGACGTTCGACGGTTGTCGGTCGTCCAGTCACTCGCAGGCGTCCGGTCGTCCGGAAGTCTTCGAACTTCCGACGTTTTGGCTCGGGTTCGGTGGTCTCGAATTTCCAGTCGGTCGTCTGGGCGCTGGTGTGTGTCGGACGTCCGGTCTCAGTCAGTCGTCCGACCGCTATAGACTTGGCATTCGGCTGCAGTTGTTCTGGCTGGTGAAGACTCCATGCATTGGACGTCCGGTGTGGCTCGGTCGTTCGGTGGTTGTCGAACGTCTGAGAGGTGTAGCTTCCTGGCAGCTCTTCCTCGTTTGTTCCTCGCACTTGGTGTCCTCGCCATCTTGTCCAATGCTCCTAACTATTCCTTGGTCTTCCTCTTGGTTCCTGGTCAAGCATAGCACATATGTTTGAGGTAGTAGCCATGTCTGCATGTGGAAAGTGAAGGTTCGGAGAGGAGCGAGTCCACCTTGTGTCCAATGGCATATGGTCGAGGTCTCATCGTATGTCCTCTTGGGGCTTGGAGAGTAGACGTAGTGTACATGGGGATGGTCGTAGGATGCTCCGCATCAGGCATGGTTCACAAGTATCAAATGATTCATAATCAAGTGATTCCAAAAGTCCATCAGCATGGAGTTTCTTCATGCGCTTTGCACCAATATGACCTAAATGGCAGTGCCACAAGTATGTTGCACTATCATTATCAACTTTGCATCTTTTGGCTTCAATATTATGAATATGTGTATCACTACGACCAAGATTCAAAAAGAATAGACCATTCATCAAAGGTGCATGACCATAAAAGATATTACACATATAAATAGAACAATCATTATTCTCTGACTTAAATGAATAACCGTCTCACATTAAACAAGATCCGAATATAATGTTCATGCTCACCGCTGGCACCAAATAACAATTATTGAGGTCTAAACTAATCCCGAAAGTAGATGTATAGGTAGCGTGCCGACGGCGATCACATCGACCTTGGAACCATTCCCGACGCGTATCGTCACCTCATCCTTAGCCAATCTTTGTTTATTCCGCAGCTCCTATTTTGAGTTACAAATATGAACAACTGAACCAGTATCAAATACCCAGGCGCTACTGCGAGCATTAGTAAGGTACACATCAATAATGTGTATATCAAATATACATGTGTTCACTCTGCCATCCTTCTTATCCGTCAAGTATTTGGGGCAGTTCTACTTCCAGTGACCATTTTCTTTGTGGTATAAGCACTCAATTTCAGGCTTGGGTCCAGCTTTGGGCTTCTTCACGGGAGCAGAAACTTGCTTGCCATTCTTCTTGAAGTTCCCTTTCTTTCACTTGCCATTTTTCTTGAAACTAGTGGTCTTGTTAACCATCAACACTTGATGCTCCTTCTTGATTTCTACCTCCGCCGTTTTCAGCATCGCGAAAAACTCAGGAATCATTTTCGTCATCCCTAGCATATTATAGTTCATCACGAAGCCTTTGTAGCTTGGTGGCAGTGACTGAAGAACTCTACCAATGACACTCTCCACTGGAAGATCAATTCCCAGCTGAATCAAGTGGTTATGATACCTAGACATTTTGAGTATGTGTTCACTGACAGAAATGTTCTCCTCTATCTTACAGCTATAGAACTTGTTGGAGACTTCATATCTCTCAACCCAGGAATTTCCTTGTAATATTAACTTCAGCTCTTGGAACATCGCATATGCTCCGGGGCGTTCAAAACGTCTTTGAAGTCCCGGTTCTAAGCCGTAAAGCATGGCACACTGAACTATTCAGTAGTCATCAGATCGAGCCTACCAGACGTTCATAACATCTGTAGTAGCTAATGTAGCAGGTCTGTAACCTAGCGGTGCATCAAGGACATAATTCTTCTGTGCAGTAATGAGGATAATACTCAAGTTACGGACCCAGTCCGTGTAGTTGCTACCATCATCTATCAACTTAGCTTTCTCTAGGTACGCATTAAAATTCAAGGGAATGGTAGCACGGGCGATTGATCTACAGCATAGATATGCAAAAACTGTTAAGACTAAGTTCATGATAAATTTTAGCTCAGATAATCAAATTACTATGAACTCCCACTTAAATCAACATCCCTCAAGTTGTCTAAGTGGTACATGATCCAAATCAACTAACCCATGTCCGATCATCATGTGAGATGGGGTAGTCTTCAATGGTGAACATATCTATGTTGATCATATCTACTATATGACTCACGTTCGACCTTTTGGTCTCCAGTGTTTCGAGACCATGCCTGTACATGATAGGCTCGTCAAGTTTAACCCAAGTATTCTACATGTGCAAAACTGGCTTACACCCGTTGTATGTGAACGTAGAGTCTATCACACCCGATCATCACGGGTTGCTTTGAAATGACGAACTTTGGCAACGGTGCATACTCAGGAGAACACTTTTATCTTGAAATTAAGTGAAGGGGTCATCTTATAATGCTACCGTCGTTCTAAGAAAAATAAGATGCATAAAGCATAAACATCACATGCAATCAAAATATGTGACATGATATGGCCATCAACATCTTGTGCTTTTGATCTCCATCTTCAAAGCATCGGCATGATCTCCATCGTCACCGGCACGACACCTTGATCTCTATCGTGGCGTCAGGGTCATCTCGCCAACTATTGCTTCTACAACTATTGCTAACGCTTTCTTCATGTCAAGTATCTATTCCTAAGACCATGAGATCAAGCAACTCCCGGATACCAGAGGAATACCTTGTGTCCTATCAAATGTCACTTCGTAACTAGGTGATCATAAAGATGCTCTATAGGTATCTCTCAAGGTGTCTGTTGGGTTGGCATGGATCAAGACTGGGATTTGTCACTCCGTGTGACGGAGAGATATCTCTGGGCCCTCTCGGTAATATAACATCATAAAGAGCTTGCAAGCAATGTGGCTAATGAGTTAGTCACGAGATCTTGTATTATAGAACGAGTAAAGAGACTTTTCGGTAACGAGATTGAACTAGGTATGGAGATACCGACGATCAAATCTTGGGCAAGTAACATATCAAAGGACAAAGGAAATTGCATACGGGGTTAACCGAATCCTTGACATCATGGTTCAACTGATAAAAGATCTTTGTGGAATATGTAGGAACCAATATCGGCATCTAGGTCCCGCTATTGGTTATTGACCGGAGAGAGGTCTCGGTCATGACTACATGATTCCCGAACCCGTGGGGTCGCATGCTTAACATTTGTTGATGCTAGAGTAGTATTGGGATATTTGATGATTGGTCACCGAATGTTGTTCAGAGTCCCGGATGAGATCCCGGACATCACGAGGAGTCTCGGAATGGTCGAGGGGTAAAGATTTATATATGGGAAGTCATATTTTGGGTTCCAGAAAAGGTGCAGTTTTTCTGTGTTGTAGCAGGAAGCTCTTCCAGAAGGTGCCGGAGGATTCCGGAGGGGTCTAGAAGTCCACAAGTGGGTCCACTCCCAAGGGCTGGCATCGGCTGAGGGGAGGCGCCCTGGCCTTGTTGGGCTAGGCGCACCAGGTCCTCAAAAGCATATGCGGCTAGGGAAGGGGAAAAGGGGGTCCTAGTAGGAATAGGATTGGATTTGGAGTCCAAGTCCTCACCCCCTTGATGCCAACTCCTATTAGGAGTAGGGCTGGACTCCCAACCCTCCCATGCATATAAATATAGGGGAGGGGCACAACTAGGCACCCGAACACATTGGCCTTAGCTGCTGCCCCGTCTCTCCCTCCCGGCATTGTTCTCGTCCACGAATTTTCGCTTAGCGAAGCCCTGTTGGTATTCTGACTCCACCACCACCATCAGCACCACGCCATCGTGCTCGTTGTGATCCCACCTACTTCTCCACCTTCTCTTGCTGGAACAAGGAGGACGAGACGTCATCGGGCCGCACATGTGCTGAACTCGGAGGTGCCGTCCGTTCGGCACTATATCGGTTGGATCATGATCGGATCGCGAAGAGTACGACTACATCAACCGCGTTATATACGCTTCCGCTTTCAGACTATGAGGGTACATAGACATACGCTCCCCTCTCGTTTCTATGCTTCTCCTAGATAGATCTTGGGTGTTCGTAGGAATTTTTTTATTTTCATGAACGTTCCCCAACAACTTGAAGGTGGTACAATTTCAAGAATTGTTTCCAAGACTTGCCAGTAAAATATGTTTCTCCCGTTCATTCTTGACATCCACAACAAAAGTGAACCCTTCTTCTGTCTAAATCAAAACTGTAACTTGATTGATTACAGATTTTGTAATGCCAATCTTTTCAAGAAATCTTTTCTTGCAAAGCAAGAGATTTCTTGGAAAACATGAAATCAAATATAAGTGGAGCTGCAGCAAGCGACTAGCATATATGGTGGCTAACTTATACGCAAAAGAGAGCAAGAAGAGGAGGCAAAGCGCGAACGAGAAGCTAGAAGGCAACCTGCGCAAACATTACTCCAACACCGTGTCCACTTCCCGGACCCCGCCGAGAAGAGGCCATCATGGCAACACACTCAGTTGATTCATTTTAATTAATTAAGGTTCAAGTTATCTACAACCGGACATTAACAAATTCCCATCTGCCCATAACCGCGGGCACGGCTTTCGAAAGTTCAATCCCTGCAGGGGAGTCCCAACTTAGCCCATGACAAGCTCTCACGGTCAACAAAGGAATAGACCTCCACCCAAGACGTTCCGATCAGACTCGGTATCTCGGTAATTCAAGACACTTCGACAGGTTAAAACAAATCCAGCAACACCGCCCGAATGTGCCGACAAATCCCGATAGGAGCTGCACATATCTCTTTCTCAGGGCACACTCAGATGAACACTACGTACAACTAAAACCAACCCTCAAGTTGCCCCGAGGTGGCACTGCAAGTGGCTCTATTTGGACCAACGCTCAGAGGAGCACTGGCCCGGGGGGGTTAAAATAAGATGACCCGCGGGCTCCGGAAACCCGAGGGAAAAAGAGGCTAGGTGGCAAATGGTAAGACCAAGGTTGGGCATTGCTGGAAAAGCTTTAATCAAGGCGAACTATCAAGGGGTTCCCATTATAACCCAACCGCGTAAGGAACGCAAAAATTCTGGGAACATAACACCGATATGACGGAAACTAGGGCGGCAAGAGTGGAACAAAACACTAGGCGAGAGGCCGAGCCTTCCACCCTTTACCAAGTATATAGATGCATTAAGATAACATGGCAATATAATGATATCCCAACAAGTAAATAAATGATGTCCCAACAAGGAACGGCCTCCAATCTTCACCTGCATCTAGCAACGCTATAAGAGGGGCTGAGCAAAGCGGTAACATAGCCAATCAATGGTTTGCTAGGACATGGTGGGTTAGAGTTTGAACATGGCAATTGGGAGGCTGACAAGCAAAAGGTAGGCATCGTAGCATTGGCATAGCAAAGAGCGAGCAAACTAGCATAGCAAAGATAGTAGTGATTTCGAGGGTATGATCATCTTGTCTGCACAGTTGTCAGAGTTGACTGAATCCTCACAAGCAAACTCAACGGGCTCCTCGGTAGCGAACTCGTCTCCCGGATCTACCCAAACAAGACAAACAATCACAAGGATACAATCAACCACGTGCAAGACCAAGCAATATGATGAAATGATGATATGCTATGCGGGATACGGTGCGGGATGCAAAAATGTAAGATATGACAGGAAATGCATGAACCTGGCCTCAACTTGGAATTCTAAGGGTGCCACTGGAAAGATGAGATGAAATCGCTTGAAAACGATATAAAGATCATCAGAATCGGAGTTACGGTTTGGAAATGGCAAGCGTTTTAAGAATGACACCGGTCTGCGATTTACAGCAAGTAGGCATCTAAATGCAATGAGATGAACATGCTAAAGCCACCAAACATGACAAAAAAATACATGGCAGGGATGCACACAAGATTCTTAACAAAAGGCTAGCACTGAGCTATGGCCAATTCATCCATTATGAGGTTCAAACAAGCATGGCAAAAACGCAAATGCAAAACAGATTCTAGACTTGGTGAAATTAACACTTGTCTGAAATTTCAGATCACGAAGCCCTCTTCAGAGTAGCAAAACAATATGATACATGACCTGATTAAGACAAGTAAGAATATGGAATGGAGCTACTCAACAAGATTAACAAAAGACCCAAAGTGACCTGGGGCCAAAAGGGTTCACAAAATATACTAACGGGCACACGAACATAGCAAAAACATAATCAGTTTTCAGACTTAGTGAAAACTGAGACATGCTGAAATATAACTCACGAAGGCATGTAAACAAGCTCGATGCACTCACCACGGTGCAAGTCATGGCAAGGCAGGCATACATCCATTAAGAAGGCACAAAATACAAGCTAGAAATGGCAAGAACAATGGCATAGCATGCACGGATCAACTACAATAGCATCGGCAAAATCGCAAACGAGTTGATGATCTGCCTAGATTCACAACGAAGCAAAAGTAGAGCTCGATTGACTCAAGCTAGGGTGCTCCATAATTGCAAACAAAGACATGGATGGATAGAGCATAACATGATTAACAAAACTCCTTTAGTGATCATCCTCAAAAGAGGCACGGATCACTAGGAAACAAGCTGAACATATGGCATCATGAACTAAATAATCCCAGACTTAGTGAAAACAACCAAGTCTCTGAAAACAGATTTCTGGGTGCCTCACTTTGCAAGCTTGCACAAGTCACCACACACATGCTAAAAATGCATGGGTTGCACCTCTGGAAAGAAGACAAAATTCTTAACAAAACATATGGAGGACTCACAGGCATAGCACGCACACAATAATCATGGCAAAAATGACAAAAGTCTAAGATGAACTAGCAGATCTGACAATTAACTCATGAAGCCCTCTTCTAACAGAATTTTGGGCATCAAGATGTACTTGTCGAGTCGAACATTTTGATATACTATATGTACAAATCGGAGCTACGGATGCAAAGTTACGGCAGGTCAAAGTAGGCTTAAAAATTAGGGTTCAGAGGGAAAAGTCAACCCTCAAAATTCCAGATCTCAGATCTGAAATCACTGTTCACCAAGCGCGCCGTTCGAGGTTTGTCGGCCGGCGATGGCGGTGGCGGCCGGAGATGGAGGGGGTCGCCGGGGTAGGAGAGGAGGAGGCCGGAGAGGGCGGCGGAGAGGCAGCGCCGGCCGGTGGCGGCGAGGGGCGGCCGCGGTGGTGCGGTGCGGCGGCCGGTGGCGTGGAGGCGGCGGTGGTCGCGGCGAGGCGGCAGCCGGCGTCGTCGGGTGAGGCGGCGAGCGGCGGCGGGGCGGCGTCCGGCGTCGGAGAAGAAGCCGCGAGGCGGCGTGGCCTCGCGCGGGCCGGGGAGGGCCTCCCGCGGGCCGGCGGGCTTCGGCGGCACCGAGAGGAGAGAGAGGGCGGCGGCGAATCAGGGAGTGCCACGTGGCGGCGGAGGTCGGGTCGGACACGTCCGGCCCGGCAGTTTTTGTCCGGCGACGGCGTGGGAAATGGATCTAGGGTTTCGGGGAGGGAGAGAGATCCGAATTTCGGGGGGGGGGGCTTTATATAGGCATAGAGGGAGCTAGGAGAGTCCAAATGAAGTGCGGTTTTCGGCCACGCGATCGTGATCGAACGCTCTAGATGATGGAGCAGAGTTTGGTGGGTTTTGGGCCAAATTGAAGGGGTGTTGGGCTGCAACACACACGAGGCCTTTTCGGTCCCTCGGTTAACCGTTGGAGTATCAAACGAAGTCCAAGTGATACGAAACTTGACAGGCGGTCTACCGGTAGTAAACCAAGGCTGCTTGGCAAGTCTCGGTCCAATCCGGAAATGTTTAATCCCCACACACAAAAGAAAGCTAGAAATGACCACCGGAGGAGAATGAAGCGCCGGAATGCAAAACGGACAACGGGGAAAATGCTCGAATGCATGAGATGAACACGTATGCAAATGCAATGCACATGATGACATGATATGAGATGCATGACAAAGACAACAACACACGGAGACAAAGACCCGAACCCGAGAAATAAATATAACTTAACGCTTGGCAAGAGTTGGAGTACAAATTGGGAAAGTTACATCCGGGGTGTTACACTGGGGCCGGCGGCTGGGGACCCGAAAGCCCCCACGCCGATTTTTAGCACCGGTACGCCCCCAGGTGGCGATTTTAAGCGCCTCTTGGGGGGCCAACGGCTGGAGATGCTCTAACGTAGGGCGAAGCGGATGCGACCGGCAATAAACGCTGCCCAGGTGACGATGGTGAGAACTCCTGCTCACTGAGCGCGCCCTTGCCGTCCCACAGCCCCCAGCCGCCCGCACAAGGAAAAAGAATGCCATGTGGGTGAAGACTGGTCAAAACCATGCCATGTCAGCACAAAAATGCTTTTGTTGAGTTTTAGGGACTAAAGTAATCCGGTTTGAGAAGTTGAGGGAGTAATGTTTGCCGGTTTCGAAGTTAAGGACCATTTCTATATTTTTGAAAGAATTTAGGGATGAAAAATATACTTTTCCCTTTTACTAATCAGGGGAATTCTGCAATCATGAGCAAGAGCAAGGTGAATTGGACATAAGACAGACCAATATTCTTTTTTATTTTCATACAGCATTCCCCATCACATTTAACTTTATCATACACTTTTTCAAAGTCAATTTTGAGGACTACCCCATTTGACTTCTTCCAATGTAGATTTCTATGAATACATGTGTCCAGATCACGGCGCAGATCGACGACCGGAGGCGTTTCTGCAGATGCGTGCCCTTGGATTTGCGTACCTTTGCAAATTTCTGTCTTTCATCTAGAGAGGTAAGCAGATGAACCTTAAAAAAGCTATGTATGCAATAATGTAAATTTCCATATAAAAAGTTGTGACCATTTCTAACATGCACAAAACTATAGCACCTTTCCAGTAAAACGATATAAATGTACTAGTACTACTATTTAGCATATTTGTAGTACGAAAGTGTTCTTTAGATCCCGAGCACACGTGCTCTTCTCTCAACAGTAAAATTCCAGAAATTTCTAGAAAGTTCAAAATATTCTTTTTGGGGGTATTTTTCATTTGTATCCCTAACTCGAACCCACTACTCAGATTTTTCCCCTAATTTCAAAGCCTACTAAAATTTGCCCCTCTGCTGTTAGGTGCCCTTACAGAAATACCCTTTTACGTCGTTACCGTCCGGTCAAAGGGCTTTGACCGTCTTGAAAAAATAGCAAAAAAATAAAAACAATCTGAAATTTTGTGAGATCAAAGATACTCAGGTGCGCAAGTTGCATGCAAATTTTTGTGCTATTTAGACATACCAAGAGCTCGTGGCAAAGGAAAACAATAAATATGTACGCCTGTGAATAGTAAATTCAAAAAAATAGCAAGAAATTCAAGAAAATATGAATTTTTTTGGCATCCAAGATGCTTGGGTGCACGAGGTGTGTACCAAATTTTGATGTGTTCGGACATTGTAGGAGCTCGTGGAGAGAAAAACAAAATTTGGCTCGAAAAAAAACTTTGAGAAAAATACACTATTTTGTTTTTTTTTGCTAGAGCTCCTCGCATGTCATTTGATAACAAAATTTTGCACGCACCCAAGCATCTTGGATGCCAATAAAATTCGTTTTTTTAATTTTCTTGCTTTTCTGAATTTACTATTCACAGGCATACCTATTTATTGTTTTTCTTTGCCACGAGCTCCTGGTATGTCTAAATAGCACGGAAATTTGCATGCACCTGAGTATCTTTGACCGCACAAAATTTCAGATTTTTTTGATTTTTTTTTGCTATTATTTTTTAGAAGGTCAAAGCCCTTTGACCGGATGGTAACGGACGGTAACGGTACAGAAGGGCATTTTTATAAGGGCACCTAAACAGAGAGACAAATTTGAGCAGACTTTGAATTATGGGCAAATCTGAGTAGGTGGTTTGAGTTAAGGACAGAAATGCAAATGGTCCCTTTTTTAATAAACATTGATGAATGTTTCAACTATGTGCAAAATTTTGTGATGAAATGACATTCTTGGAGGCTTGTTAAAAAAGTTGATGCTTCAAAATGTGTCCAACAATAGTCCTCTCGGATCATCTATTTTTTTCAGGCCTTCATGAATGTCATTTCATTACCAAATTTTGTACGGGTGTGAAGAATTTGTCAATGTTTATCAGAAAACAAATTTCAGATTTTTTTGAATGTGGTTACTTTTTTTTACTGTTCATCAGGGTGCGTGAGCTCGGGATCAAAATTCTTCGCGCTAGTCGATTTTTAATGGGAGACAAAACAGCGCTCATGGCTGAGATGGGGTCGCCGCACCGAGGCCGGGCCAGGAACAACCGAGTGTTTGGGATGACTCGACAATACCGTCGCCTTTGAAGGGGAGGCAGAGATTGACTTGTTCGAGTGCGGCTGGGATGGGGGGAGGGCTACGATAAGGTCGTCGTGGATTTGATCCTGGCAGGGTTTGGAGGGAGGCATAGGCAGCAGCTCACACAGGGCCAGGCAGCACGACCGGGCAGGTGGTTGGGCCGGCGTTTTTTTAGCCTTGGTCGTAGAACAATCGTCTACGGTATTTTCATTAATAATAAACAGTTACAAAAAGAGAGCCAAAATAAAAATACAACAGGCATGAAGCCTACTCTCTCTAGGAAATATAATACCATTCATATTACAATAAAAGATCTGTCCATGACTTGAGGAACTTTGCTTTCCTTTCTTTTGCCCGTAGTTGTGCTTCCCAAAGTCTTTCTTTCAAATAAAACTTCCGGGTGTCTGGATGAGCGGCTGTTGATCTAAATATTTTATCATTTCTTACGGACCAAATGCCCCAACAACCCGAAAGGATAATATCCAAAACAATGTCCTGTGGTAGCAGGCCGGAAATGATTGAGATCTCATCAAAAGAGGAAATGTCACGATGTCTTCCAAGAACAATAGAATCCCAACATGAAAGTGCAAAGGAGCAGTCCCAAAATAGATGACCCAGTGTTTCCTCCACTTTTTCAGAGCATAGAACACAAGAATAGTCTGGAAGATGCATCTTTCTCCTGGATAGCATATTTCTAGTGTTGATCCTGTCATGAAGAAGGAACCAAAAGAAGATCTTGTATCTAGGTCTGCAGGAAGTTTTTCATAGACTTTTAAAAATATCGTGTTCATCACTGTGACCCATGTTATTCTTGTACATCTTCATAGATGAGTATTGCTGGGTGGTCCAAGAGTATTTCCAAATGTCCTTATCCTCTGAAATCTCTCTGTTATCTAGTAGTTCATTCAGCTCATTAATCTGTTGGAAGGCTTGAAAGGATAGAGGTCGCTGGAAAATCATACTGAGGTCTTGCTGATTAATGACCTCAGCCATAGAAGACTCCTTGTTAAGTGCATATGAACAGAGCTCTGGGAATTTCTCAAGTAACAGTTGTCCTGGCCAATTATCAGACCAAAATGATGATGTCTTACCTATACTATGTTTGCAGATTGCTTGGCTTTTGTATAGTGGGAGCAACTTTAGCAGAGATTTCCACCAGAACGAACCAAACCATTTTGTCACTTGGAAGAGCCTCTTGATAATGAGCTTCCCAAATGATGTTGACCCAAGGGACATCTTCCTTGTTGAAAAATCTGTGGAGGAATTTCATTAGCAGTGCCTTGTTGTGAGTTGTGATGTCCAGAATTCCCAATCCACCATGGGCTTTAGGTTTGCAAATGGTGTTCCAAGCAATGAGGGCAGAGCCTGTCTCTAGGGTACCATATTTTTTCCAGAAGCAGTTTCTCAAATAGCAAGTGATCTGATGAACCACACCCTTTGATAAAGTAAGTGAACACATGAAGTAGATAGGCATGCTAGCAAACACAGTGCTGTGCATATGAGTGAGTAGAAAAAAAGATGGCCAGCAATCTGACAAAATTGACTGAAAGCGAAAAAAATAAATTCCCAAATGAACGAACCAATTGCCGGAAATAAAACCGCATTATTACTTGGAACATCAGCCAAGAAGAAGCTTACGTGCATACTACATCCGAGTACAGTTTAACCGTGTGATCTGATCCCACAGCCATGATGATATATAGGGCCCGACGGCCATGTGAGGCAAGCAGAAACCCTGCCCCGTTTACGCACCGGCCTGGACATGTCTACGGCGAGCTCCGCCCCTCTGCTCGCTTCTCCTTCCGGATTCCCTCCTGTTGGGCCCAACCGGCCTCGCCGTCTCCGTGCTTGTCTGCCATGCATCCATCACCACCATGGGACCGCGCAGCGGCAGACGTACACGCCCAGGCCGATCGAAAAGAAGAAGAAGAAGATTAAGCGGCATGCGCACACCGTCCCGTGCGCACTGATCGGTCATAACTAGACAGATGGCCGGCCAGCTAGCCGGCTCGCCCACCAACCCGGGGCGCGATCGGTGGACATATGGACGGAAAAGTTAACCCATGATATATCCATCTCGGCGTGCTTCCTGGCTACGTAACCAGCAACGGCGAGGTGTCGAGTTTCCCAGCGGTTTTCGCCTCCGTCTCCGGGACGCACAGTTTGATAATCCATGCCATTTCGGTGTCACGTCACGAGGCCTCGCACTGGTTGGCGAAAGAAGCCATCAGCTCATCAGTGCGGGAACGCTAGCTGGATCACCGTAGTACATGGGGATGGACAGGGGCCATGTCAGAAACTCACAATATATAACGGTGCTACCACAACCCGGATTACATCCTCGGTCGCTTGGGTGCATCCAAATATCCACAAATTATGTCTGAGGCTTTTATTACTAGCGATAGCACCGGCCAGAATGATTGATTGATTGTTTCATACTTCCATATGTCCCTGGTGACAACTGACAAGAAACCTAGGTGTGAGGCTAAGGTGATGGGATCCACGTACGATTGACTTGAGCCATCATTGAACCCTGCATATGGCACACGCGTCTCCTTCTCTTTGGGACTCCCTTTCCGTTACACATCTCATCCAACCTTCATGGTTATATGTATACATTCGTACTCCCTCTATAAAAACGTGCATTTTGAGATACAAGTGTAAAATAGGGTCTAGCATATTATACATGTACACGTATTTGTATACGTATGTAATTATATTATGATCATCTATATATTAAGACGTGAGGCTAGATGTTAGCCACCCACGCAAAAACCCTAAATCAACCTTTTCAACTTGGTATCAGATAGCCACCGGGCCGCCGCGCGAACCCTACACCGCTGCCCGATCCATCCGCCGCCGCCGCCGCCGCGAGTTTCCTCCTCCGCCGCCGCGCGCCGCCCTCCTCCGCGCTGCCGCAATGTCGTCTGCCGCCCTTTCGCTCTCCAACAGCGTCGGCACCATCACCTCGCCCGCGGCTGCCACCGTTCCCGCCGCCCTCGCCGTTTCGGCGATCTCCGTCCGCCTTGGCCGCCACAACTTCATGCTGTGGGGAGGCATCGCTGGCACCGTCTTAGCCGGCACGAACCTCCATGGCTACCTGGACGGCACCACGGCGGCACCCGACAAGACCATCGCCATCGAGACTAGTAAGGCCACGACAACCGCCGCTAACCCGGCGAACCACCATTGGTGGATTCAGGATCAGAAGGTCAAGGGCCTCCTTCTCACCTCCATGGAGGAGGACATCGCCTGTCAGCTCATCAGCTACGAGACGGCGCAGGCGGTATGGACAGCCGTCGGTGCCATGTACGGGGCGCAGAGTCGCGCCAACGTCTGTCACATCCGGCGTCAACTTTAGACGCTGAGGAAGGAGGAGATGTCCGCGACTGAGTACATGCACAAGATGAAGGCCCTCGCCGACACCATGGCTGTCGCCGGCTCTCTGATTTGTGATGATGAGCTCATTGATCACATCCTCACAGGACTCGGCTCCGCCTACAACCTCATCGCTACCTCCCCGGGTGTGAGTAACGCACATATGCCCTACTCCAGCTTTTACTCGCTCGTCTTGTCGTTCGAAGCGTTGCAGGCTCAGCAGAGTGCGTCAGAGGGGTGGACTCCCTCGGCCAACGCTGTGACTCGCTCCAGCCCCTACGGCCAGGGCGGACGCGCTCCCTACTCGGAGCCCTGCCCCTTCCAGGGTGGGGGTCGCCCGGCCGATGGCAACGGCCAACCCAGACACGGCCGCCAAGGGAAGTACGTGGCACTTGTCGCTCCAAGGAGGCGGTTGACGTATCGAGTGGATCAGACGTGTGAAAGCCACATAGATGTTCAGATCAAACCACGTGAACTACATGGTAAGTTACGCCAGAACTTGATGTTCCGTTATGGAATGTATCTTCAGGTCGACCAAACCTATTGAAAGACCTGATTGCAAGCCCAGGAAATGTCTTACCACATTCTGCATAATTTTGTAGCGCTCTCAAGCTGCACAACATGGGTCAGTTGAGCTATGAGATCTAAACTTATGCTGGCTCATAGTGCCTGCGATTCAGTCAAAATGGTAATGTTCCATGTAATCTGAACCTGGTCTCTGAGATCTGGAATTTGTGCCATCCCAAAGGCACGGTGCCAAGGCCGGGTTTCATGGCTCGCCGACCACCAACCCACCGTTCCCGATCAACGACGGTGGTGGAAGTCGACAACTGGGACGAAAGCGAAACCACATGGATAGGTGACACTGATAGGAGCTATCAATTGTACTAGTCCGGCCCGTTCGCATGCAAGTTTGTTTCCTATCCCTTTCAGCTTTAGATGCCCCAGCCCCGGCGCTCCAAAGGCCTCCCCATTCACCCTGGCAATTGGCCACCGCACTTTAATTCCATTCTTTGCAACATTCACGCACCCAGCAAGCTGGGCAATGCAGTATATACTTCTAGCTCCAGCTGCGTGCAACAAGCAGGTTCTTCTGTCAACTTTTGTACTACAAAGTCTTGCAGGAGATGCCAGTGGTTGCTGCAGTATTGAGTAATAGTATCACGGAAGGAGATGTACGAAGATCTGCATTGCTTGCCGATTGTTCCACGGCAAGAGGAAGCACAAGTTGGCGTGAGGAAAACGGGGATCTCAAGGGCATGTAGAGAGTCCCTGTGGTGTAGCTTAACTTGGACACCGCAAGTAGATACCTGATGTTTTGGTACCGAGGGCTAGGTGGCCGTTTTCATCAAACTGCTTAGCTACGCTAAGTGATTTTTTTTTTTGGAAATGTTATATGACGAACGCCAGATATCTGACATTTCCCAGCGAACGCATCGGCAGCCGTCTGATCTTCTGGCACGAATCGCGGCGCAAGGATGGTGTCACGTCAGGGTTTCCGATGACCTTGTTAAGCAATGACAGGGAGTTTACCACTTGGGCCCAAGCTGTCTTGTGAACATTGTAGTAGAAGTTGCTATATATACTTTGAAGGTTGTTTAAATTCGTTTTTCATTTTTAAAAATCCAAATATTCCAATTTATTTTCATTTTTGAAAGAACAAAAATCCTTATTTTGTAGACGGGATTTTTTCTAAACTTGCCGTGTGCATTTTTAGTATAGGTAGCATGGCAAATTCTTTTCTATTAAAACCATGTCACTTTTTGTCTTCCAAAACATGGCATTTTTACTTTCTCACATGACATTTTCAATATTAAGAGCATGACATTTTCATAACTAATAACATGGCATTTTTTTCCTTTCTCACGTGGCATTTTCATTATTATTAAGAGCATGGCATTTTAGTAATTAATAACATCACATTTATTTAATAAGAGCATGGCAGTTTTATTATTAAGAGCATGGTGTGTTAATAATTAATGACATGGCATTTTATTAATAAGAGGACATCAATTTATTATTAAGAGCATGACATCTTAATAGTCAATAATATGGCATTTTTATTTTTAAGAGGATGTCATTTTATTAGTAAGAGGATGGCATTTTTATTTTTTATGGCATGACAATTTTTTATTTTTTGATTATGGCAATTCCTGTGTGTGACTTTTTATGGTTTTGGAAATCAAAATATAGAATCTAATATGGGGCTTAGTGAGATAAAAAATATCAAGAGGATGGCAGTTTTAAAATGTGAGCAAGGCAAATTTATTTTGTCTAGATCACATGACCTTTTTTTCTTTTGACCATACTCATTTTAAATTTATAAATTAGATTAACGGTAGTTTAATAAAGTAGCATGCCATTTTGTATAGTTCACATAATGGCAATTAGGGTCTTTTTTGTTGATTACATTATTTACAAAAATAAATGTTAACTAGACCTATGGCCCAGATTGAACGAATTGTTGGAGGGCACCCCACCATAGTGAACGGCGAAAAACGTTCGCTGCAGGCAACCCCCCCCCCCCCCCCCCCCCCCCCCCCCCCCCCCCCCCCCCCCCCCCCTCCCCTCGATCTCTTATTCTGCGCGTAGGTCGCCAAGAAGCAATCTAGTTTTTGTACAGGCTGACCGTCTTTCGGATTACATCAGCTTTGGGAAAAGTTCTAGAACCTTCCCTGAACCGGTTTTATTGTTTTTCTTTCATTTTGTTTCTTTCTTTCTTTTTCTTTTTTTAATTATCCCATTCTCTTTCATTTTCTTTTTTTAGTTTTCATTTTTTTATTTTCAATTCATCTTTCAAATTTGCAAACATTTTTTTGAAATCATGAACATTGTTTTTCAAATTCATGAACATTTTATAAATTTGGTACATTTTTCACAAATTCGTTAACATTTTTTAAAATCACGAATTTTTTTTTGGAAAACTGCATACATTTTTTGGAACTCTCAACAAAACGAAAATTTTCTAAAATTTAGGAACATCTTTCAAGAATTGATTTTTGATGATTTTTTAGTTCATGATTAGTTTTTGAATCAGTGAGCATTTTTTGAATTTTGTGAACATTTCTTAAAATTTGGGAACAAATTTTGAAATTCCAAAACATTTTTTGAATATTTTGACAATTTTAAGAAAAATGATCATTTTAAAAATATTCATTAACATAATTTAAAATTGTGGACATTTTATGAATACACGAACATTGTTTTGATATCATGAACATATTTTGAATCTGCGAGCTCTTGTCATCTCCCAAACAGTTTTTAAATCATGAACATTTTTTAATTGATGAATTATTTTTAATAGGAAAATGGAAAGTAGAAAAAAAGGGGGGGGCTTCCCGCCATGCACATCGGGCGGGCCATGATTGCACGCTCCAAAGGAATCCAGTGCGTAGGTCGCCATATAGGAGGCCCCCCTCCCTAGCGAACTATTGCCAGGGATTAGGGTCCTATTTTTTCAAACATTAACTAATTTCTCCTGTATACTATAGTATCCCTAAGAGAATCGTAATTCCCTGAAAATATAATGTGGATGAAGAGAACAACTTGAGAAAGGAGTCGTGCATGTGTGACGTGCGTGCAAGTGTAATTCTGGCTAGAAACAAGATTAGGGCACACAGAAAGGAACCAATAGCCGAACCGACACATGTCCGTGAGAGGTTGGAATGGAGAATTATGAGATGCAACCATTGGATTTCCGTCATCATGGAAAGAAGGGGAAAGCGATTCTTTACAACCTCTACAATTACTTGGTCCAATTACTTCGGTTTTCATGTAAAAAACATCACTTTAGTTTCGAACATCTACTTTTGGTTGGTCGCACACTACACGAAGATCCGGAACAGAAAAAGCATCCCCGCTTCACCTGGATCAGGTGATTTGGCTATCGCCATCACCAAACACTAGCCCCGCCACCTTTCCTCCCTTTATTCTTGCCGCGTCACCACTGACCGAAGCCCGTGCGGCTGACGGCAGCAAAAAGGCTCTTTCGGGCGGCGGCTTGCGCCTTAGTTGGGTTGTGGATTCGAGAGGCGCATCGGCGCGTGTTGGGCTGCTAGGCACCAGTGATAGATGGTTGAACGCGGCATCCCCTAGCGGGGCGTGAGCTACGGCTACCAACGGTGTGGCATCCTTGAGCTACGTCAGGGGTGCATGGAAGGTGTTGCAGCGATGGTTGGACCAGGACAAGGCCTAGATATGACGGTGCGGTGATACTCGGACGGTGGTGTGCGGCGCCATCTGCGGGCATGGTACTCAGATTCGTCTCCACTTCACTTTAGGGCAGCGTGCATCGGATACGATCTTGAGTTTGGTGTTGTTGCTCCGGAGGTGCGATCTGTGAATGGTGACTTAAGGCAAAGAACATGGGTCTGCAGTGTCGGCGAAGGATTTTTTGACCGGGTCAGCAATCTTTGTTGGTGAGACGCTGGTAGCGACGATTGCTTCTACAGGCATGAGGACGACAACATATGGTTGTTTCTTTCCGATATGACAATTCTCTATCGGGCGCACAAGCGACGCCATGGATCGGTGTTGTTGGTGGCGACTGATTCTTGTTGCGGCATGACTGTTTGCTTGTGCGAGCATGGTCTTAACTAGCATAGCCTCTTAAGTTAAGACCATGCTATTCATGTAGCTGGTGATATTGCGAAAAGGCGTGGTCGTGATGACTTTGATTTGGTGGTTCTTCTCAAGCATCAGTCTCGAGCTTCGGGATGCACACACGAGGTTTGACCCTTATTTGTTATACTTGGGAATGATGGTGTTTGTTGTGTTGTTTCCTTGTTGAAGGCAATGCTTGAATTTGCTCGGGCTTGTTATTTAGGGTGTAAACTATGATCTGACCTTCGGTGGTTGAATCCAGCGATTGTTGCCCTTGAGCACCATCCCCTTCCTACAGGTGTTGCTGATGGAGAATTCTTCTCATTATTCTGGTGATGTCAAAAGATGGTTGGTGCTGGTATGGTTGATATTGTAGATTGTTGGTCCTTGTTTCTATTGCTTCCGAGTTTTTTTGCAGTTACCCCATCAAGGCATAGCTTCGGTCTTGTTTGATTTTGCTGCCGGTGTGATTTTTTGTGTTGGTGTTGGCTATGTGCATCATATAGCTACACAGAGGCATGTTGTCATTCATCTGCGTCCTCTTGATGCTCCATTTCAAAATAATAAAATATATCCTTTGTCAAAAAATCTACTCTGGTTAAAGAGCTACAACTCTCTTGTGGTGTGCAGGTACGGGAGGGCGACTTGGTCTGCGTTGGTTACCTTCATGTTGTGCTCTGCTTACCTATTATTTGTTGGTGGCATCGGTCCGAGTTGGGCTCTTCGGTCTCCGTTATGTCGTCGAGCAGATCGACTCTAATGCTCACAAGCATGGCGGCGTTCAAGCTTGCTCAGTGTGGTGACCGTCGGTGGTCACTAGGTTGTATCTCTCTCGGACCATTGAGATAGACTCGGGACACAGGTGGAGGCGGAGACCTAGACCTTGTGCTAGGATTGGAAGGAGGTGTCTTCCACTCCTCCTACCAGCATTGGGTGGTTTTGACGTGGAAGGCTGGCGGTCTCTAGGGGCATGGATGTCAGGATGGCGACCATGGATGGTGGGCCATATGTTTGGCTCTCCGGCCGGCATCATGGCGACGATGGTGGCTATGCTTCTTGGTCATCTGGGCGGCGAGGGGTTTAGTGGCGGGTGCTTCAGGCTCACTCTCTATCATGGGTCCAAATCTGGAACTACCGGTTTGTGCTCATCGTGGTAGCACATATGAGTGGTCGAGCGAAAGCTTCCCGCTTTGGCGCCAACGAAGGAGACGTTTCCAGGTGCCTTTCTTCTCTTGAAGACGTCGTCGTGGTTATTCTCCCCATGCCAGGATTCCCGGTGAAGACCTTTGGCCCTATCGGTCTCGGCAGCTGCGACGCGTAGCGTAGCGCCGTTTTCCTCCCGGGGGCTTTGTTGTGGAGGTTAGGTGTCCTAGGATGTATCAAGGTGTTGTATTCAAGCCTACCTGTGTTACCTTTCAACCACTTACTTAGTGCGGTTAGGTTGTCTGATTATCTTGGGATCTGTTGTGTAACATAGCTTTGTCACTACCTTATATAGTTTGGCCGTTTACTTTGGTTTGTGCTTTATCTTTAAAGCAAGACGAAAACCTGTTTCGAGAAACTACGAAATAGCAAGTACAAAATAATCAACGCCTTGTCCGATTAATTTCTTGCTCGTTCTCGGAGCAGCAGCTGCTACGGAATTCCTTATTTCTTGCACGCTGTGGCAAATAGCCGAACATTTGCACACGAGAGCTTGGGATGAGCCAGGCATGTTTAGCCAGCACTTTTTTAGGTTTTGCTGTTTGGTTTTCCATTGGTTTTAGGAACATTCTTCAAGCTTTGGTTCTTTTGGTTTTCCTATTCCAATTTTTACTACTACCTCCGTTTAGGTGAATAAGTCATTCACGTAATTCTAGGTCGCCGATTTGAGGAATTAAATATATGTTATATGTCATGAAAAGTATATCACTAGATTTCTACACGGATGTAGTTTCTAAATATATATTTTTTGTCACATATAATATATATTTAGATATATAAATCGTTGACCTAGAACTACGTGAATAACTTATTCACCGAGACGGAGGTAGTAGTATCTTTAGTTTTTTCATTTCTTTTCTATTTTCTTTTTTTCTGTATCTTTTTATTTTTTTAATATTCCTTTTTTCGCTCATGTTTTCAAAGTTTGTTCATTCTTTCAAAAATGTTTGGGGGCATTAAAAAACTGTTAACATTTTCAAACTTTCTTCATGTTTCTCAAAAATTTCACAAGTTTCGGAAATGAGGAAAATTTCAAAATTGTTCACCAATTTAAAAAAAAACATTTTCAGAAAATAGTTAGGATTTAAAAAATGTTAATGTTTCCAAAAATTATTCATGTTTTCTAAATCTGTTCATGATTTAAAATAACAAATTCAAAAAGGATTCAAAAAACTCAAATCTTGTTCGCAATTCCAAAAAATTGTTTGTATTTCTAAAACCATTCGTGTTTTTCAAAAAAAAATTGTTTCAAAACAATTTCACATGTTCAGAAATTATTCGAAATTTAAAAAAATGTGTATTTCAAAAACTATTCCGAATTAAAAACACCCCTATTAATTTTTTTTCTAACAATATTAAAGAAATATTAGAAAATTGCGTTGGAAATTTGAAAAAAAAATCACGTTTGAACTTAAAGATATGTCGCTGCTCGTAGCCCTTATGTTTCCGTGCTGCCTATTAAACACAAAAGCTTGTCAACTCAAGTGGCTAGGCTTGAACATGAGGTCCTAGGTCATACACATTACTATTAATTTTTTGGGAATATTCATTGTACCACCTGCTTTTTTGTTGGCTCAGTGGGGTGGAGGTGGGGGTGGGAGGCCGTGCGTGTCAATTTGACAAGAAAAGAGCATCAAATACAGTCTCCCAGAAGAAGTAAAAGAAATAGGTGTGAATCTAGAGATCCATTCACTGCTATCTGTTTATTTCAAAGCCCAACATTGAATTGGGTTAAAATACGGTCCCATTGGAGTATCGTGTACATCAAACAACTTGTTTTCCAGGGAGCTCCTCTTTGACGAGCTCCAATTTGGCGCTTATGCGCCGGTTCGCCAAACGGCGCCTGCAGGTGTTTCTAATTGGGCCGGCCAGTTCTGTTCTTTTTTCATGTTTTTGAATCGCAAAAAGTGTGCGGCAACGGGGATTCAAACAGGCGCCCACTTGTTACAAGTTCATGGCTATAGCCACCAGGGGCACTCTCCCGCAAGTGAATAGTTAGCTCGTTTTTCTCTTTTTTTATTTCGTTCTTCACTTCGATTTCCTTTTTTATTCTTTTATTTTACTCTCTTTTCTTTTTTCTCATCTTTCTTTGTTTTCTTTAGCGCACGGTTTTTTCAGATTCGTTGAACTTTTTTCAGAATCGATGAACTTATTTTCAAATTCGATGAACTTATTTTAAATTGGATGAACTTTTTTCACATTTGATGTAAAAAAAATTCCAAATCAATGAACTTTTTCCAAAGTACTTGAACCTTTTTTCAAAATCGATGAACTTTTTCCAAATCCATGAACTTTTTTTTCAAATTTGATGAACTTTTTTCAAAAATGATGAACTTTCTTTCAATATGATGAAGTTTTTTAAAACATTGATGAAACTGTTTTCAAATTCATGATCTTTTTTCTAAAATTAGTGAACTTTATTTGAACTTCTTTGTTTCACGTGAACTTTTTCAAATTTGTGAACTTTTTTCAAACTTAGGACATTTTCTTAAATTAGTGATCTTTTTAAAATTTCGTGAACATTTTTCATTATTTGTCTAATTTTTTTAATACGTGAGCCTTTTATTTTTGAAAAAAAATCGCTAACTTTTTTTAATCTGTGGTCTTTCATTTTTTTGAAACCACACAGCCCATATTATCCTTACTTATGATCGAGGTATTACGTACCTCAAGTACTAGGTAGCTTCAGTGGTTAGCCTGGCCGGTTTAGAATGTAAGGCGTGAGTTTGAATCCTCGCCGCAGCAACTCTTTTTAGGAAAAAATTTCCGCTGGCGCTACACGTTTGTGGGCCGGCCCAGCAAGACGCTGCTGCGAGCGCCAGTTGGTTAGATGGCGCTGAAGGCGCGGAGTAGGAGCTCCCGTACTCCTATTTGACGCCTTATGCGCCGGTTAGCGAACACAACACTCACGCGCGTCCACTCTTGGGCCGGCACAACCATTAGGCGAGCGCTTGCTCGTGATGTGTGGTTTCTTCCAGTTCTCTGGTCGATTGGTTCACAGTTGACTGATCGTGGTTGACCGGTCGAAGTTCACCGTTCCACCACTGACCGATTGACTTTTTGAGAAAAAGTGTGATTCTTTCAATAAAAATCAGGATTTTGATTTTTTTCATGAATTTTAAAAAATTGACGTGTTCAAAAAAAGTTCACGGGTTTTAAATAGTTTCAATAATTTGAGAAATAAAAAGTCCAAAGATGAAAAAGTGATCAGAAAGTTTGAAAAAATCAACAAATTTGGAAAGGTTCATCAAAATTTTAAAAAAGTTCACAAATGTGAGAAAAGTTCAGAAACTTTTTAAAAAGTTCGAGACTTGGAAGGTTCAAAGTTTGGCAAAAGTACACAAAAATGGTAATACTTCACGAATTTCAAACACAAGCTCTTAAAATATTTGAAAAAAATTGTAATTCAAGAAAGTTCACAAAATTAGAAAGAAGTTCATACATTTTAGAAAAAATCAGGAATTTAAAATAAAAATTTTAGCCAAAAATATGGGGAAAAATCAAATTTGGGAAAATTCACTAAAACCGTGAAAAGTTCACGAAATTGATAAAAATAAAATGGAAAAGCAAATAAAAAACTCAAAACAAAAAGGGAAAAATAAAACATAAAATGAAAACAAAATGAGAAATCAATGAAAAAATTAGCCTGCATGGGCCATTCCAAATAGGTAGCAATGGAGGGGTGGTGTGTCCACCGCTTTGTTGAAATGTTATAAGCGAAATCACTAATTGAGAAGTACTACTTGCAAAGATCGCTCCCATTTTCTCAGGTTATGACAAGCGGCGCGCTGCATGTGCGTCACTTATCACAACTTGTGAGTTTTCTATTCTTTTTGTAGATCTGTTTGTTCAAAACGATTTATATCTTAAACCCTGTGTCCAAATCTCCAACTGTTTTCACTGTTGGATTCCTCGCATTGAGATCTTCAAACTAGGTCTCAAGTCGATAAGTTTGACGAACTTTTTTTATGAAAAAATCAGACGAAGAAACCGAACCGGAAGCACGGTTTTTTTCCTTCCCGAAAGAGGCACGGCCGTGCCTCTCACGAAAGTACAATGGCGCCTCTCGCGTGAGCAAAACAATGCCTCTCGCGAAAGAAAAAAAAAGAGAAAACTCGTTTTTTTCGTTTCCGTGAGGCACGGCCGTGCCTCTCGCGGAAGAAAAATAAATAGAAAATATGTTTTTTCCTTTTCGAGAGGCACGGTCGCGCCTTTCGCGAAAATAAAAAGATAGAAAATGCATTTTTTTTTGTTTCTGAGAGGCACAGCCGTGTCTCTCGCGGAAGCAAAAAGTGTGCCTCTCGTGGAAGGAAAAAACACGTATATTTCTTCGTCGAGGCACGGTTGTGCCTCTCGCGAAAGCACAACACTGCCTTTCATGGAAGAAAAAGAAAACAAAAAACATTTTTTTTTGTTTTTGAGAGGCACGGCCGTGCCTCTTGCGAAAGCAAAACCATGCCTCTAGTGGAAGCAACAAAATAGAAAACATGCTTTTTTTTGCATGAATTTTTTTTATTTTCGTAAAAAGAATTTGGTCCAAAAGGTAAGGAAGACTGATAGAAAATCAAAAAGTCAAAAAAATAGGAAAACCCCAGTTTTAAAAGCCGAAAACATGTGTGGAATTTTTTTAAAAAAATCAGATGAAGCTCCCAGAGCGCAACACGTGGTGCGCTTTTAGCCCACCCGCAAGTGATCGTTGCAAGGCTTCCGAAGAAACATAGTGGGCACCAAAAAGTATCCAGCCCATTTAATGTACTAGACACGTGACGCACGCACAGAACCATGCTGGCCTGGCCCATCTGCAGGCGTTGTAGCGAGCAAAAAATTACAAAGTGTGCGCCTGTAATAGGAATTGAACAAAAAGTCACCTTCTCAACCCGAGCTTGAATGAGCTTGGATGAATAGTAAAATATGAATTTATTTTGTGACAAACATTGACAAATGTTATGAGAGCTTTCAAAATTTAACCATGGAATCACATTTGTGGAAGTCGCGGCAAAAAAATACAGTGCTCCAAAATGCTTTTGAAAGTAGTATTTTTAAAGTATCGATTTTTTTGCCACGCCTTTCACAAATGCGATTTCATAATGAATTTTTGCAACTCTTAGAACATTTGTCACAAAATATATATGAAATATAAGGTGCATCAGTTTCATTCAAGTCAAATGTATGTATGTTTGACAAAAGTTATTTATAAAGAAAATATTAAGATCTACAATACAAAATGAATAAAAATTTGAAACTACTTATTTCTCCCATTAATTTTATCAAGCCTCACAAAGTTTGCCCGTCCGACCACCGATTTAATCAAGATTTTATTCCTCCCATTAATTTAATCATGCCTTATGAATTATAAATCTGGTTTAATTAGTTATTATTATGCGAGTAAAATGCTTCAACCATCCCTGAACTTGCTGGCAAGTTCCAAAACAGTCTCTAAACTCAGAAACTGATCTAATACGGTCCCTAAAGTCGAGAATGCGAAGGCAATACGACCCCTGAACTCGCTCGACCAGCCCTGTGCTACGTATGCATGTACTGCTCATGTACGCCACGCCAGCCCTCGCCCACCAGGGCTATGGCAACCTGGACGGTCGGTGCTTCTCTGCTTCGGTCGACGTGTAGAAGAAGAAGCCAGGAGGAGAGAGAGAAAGGAGATGGGGCCCGCATGTAAGCGACCCGGGCTATGGTCCCCCGATTAAGTGGAAGGGTAAACCGAATAATACGCTTTCCACTTTGGGAGGCGTACTGGAGCAAAGCTGTTTTCCTCTCCGGAAAATGTATTAGGCTAAAATACGTTTTCACAGTGGAAAGTGTATTGACAGAGAAGACGTCGGAAAGCCACCAGGGACTCAGATCTGAAGGTTTTATTTATAGATTAGTCCATGCCCTTCCACCATCCATATCTTTTCACCCACAACTTTGATTTCGACGAAACCAATGCCCACGTGCTTCACTCGCTGCACACTTCCCGACGAGACCACTTCCACCATAGTTGCACACACTATAAAGACCATTTTGCCCCTTGGCTCTTTTTAGGTCGTTTCGGATGACCGGAATCCTCCACCATGCTACCGGGCACTACTCGAACCCCCCGGTAGGCCGCAAGTGTCGAGGCAAGTCAATTTCTCTAACGTAGACCCTGAGTATTCACTCGTTGCTATTTCTGCATGTTATTTGGCTTTTTGTGTCTGTTTCTGCCCTTAAGTTTTCTCGGTTGGTTTATTTATTGTTCTTTACTTTGTTGTACTAAAATTAGTTATTGTTGCACTTTAACTTACTTGTAGTCATTTATTTTTGTTGTACTATAAGTTGTTATTGTTGTTACCCCTTATCTTTCTTGCTAGTAGTAGTATTACTAGAGATATGTTGTAGTGATTTATTATTGTTGCTTGTTTACTTTTGTGCAAGGCTAATGTTGGAGGAGCACATCGTTACACTATTGAACTAGCAACTAAATAACAACCTCCTCCAGGCTGGGTAAAACAAATGCGACATAGAACTGAACTTACCAGTACGACCACATTTTCTTTGCGGGAAGGCCTTATTCTGGTTTATAGTTATGGCTCTTTCTGGTGTCTCCAAAGAGGGAAACCTCGATGAGTAGTATTCCTTCGTGGGGAAGTTGCCGTCCAAAGTTAGAGGGCCGTCAAGGATATATCTGAAAGTGTAGTTGTATTCCTAGAGTGGAAGAGTAGGGCCACGGGGTGGCAGATCCTAGATCCCCTTGACCCAGGGCTAGCCCGCGGGAGGTTGGAGACACGGTAAGAGTGCTATGCTGTAAACGACATTTGTTAGACTGGGAGTCTATGGTGTAGGTAAAGTGTACAACCTCTACAGAGTGTGTGTTTAGAGAATAGCCGCGTCCTTGGTATTGGACAAAGTTTGGGGAAGTCACACAGGGATTATCAAGTCAGAGGTATAAACTTTAAGAACAAGAGTTGAGATGACAAAATATTGGTGTGAGCGGCCTGCGTCGTGGATGTGGAAACTTAAACAATGCCTTGAGAAAGATGGCCGGAGGACCACAAGGAACATGAAATGATTGTTCTTCATGCTGTTCTTCTTATTTTTGTTGTACAGTTATTATTTCAAGTGTTTACTAAGCAGTAGTATTGATCACACTCGGTGAACAGACTTTAATTATCACATAAGTGATCATACCTTCGGAGTATGACTTTGAGCTAGTGAGCTAAAAAATTACAAATAATCGGTAAGATAACAAAGTGAATCATAGCAATAATAAAACTTGAAGTATTTGGAGGAATAAATTTAGTGATGACGACTTGGTATCTAGTAAGTGATCACGTTGAGGACAAACTTTAGCTTGTCATAGTTGTACTAGTTATTGTGGCTAGCTAAGCATTGGAGTTGTAGTACCATTGTACCTGAGTAGATAAGACTTGGTAGATGTTCGTACTAAGTTGTTGTTGATGTTTATTGGTGTTAGAGCAGTTTCGTGCTTGAGTAACTTGGAGTATTTCTTGGGTGCTTTATGCTACAAGATTTAGCCTGTGAGTATATTCAAATGTACTTAGAGACTTTTAACATGGTTAGGTATGAAGCAATTAAGGAGACGAAGTTGATGCGACACTAGGCAAGAGAGCAACCCAGTCAGATCCCTATGAAGTGGAGCTACGCTACGACCGTGCCGCTACCATTGTAGAAGTTCCCTCTGCAGTCATCTCTAAAGTAGTCACCCCGACTACTTGAACGTTCCGACCTCCACACAATGTTGAGACTTGGGACCCTATATGCTAACCCCGTAAAGTGTATAGATCAATAAAGCATTCTTTTGTCGAATGGATCTTACACTGTTACCCATGGATTGTAAAAGCATGCACCAGGTTGATTTCCTGGGTTGGCGTATGCGGCCTCTCGGCTGGATACAGTGGTAGTTCACTGTATCCAAAAGGGGGTGCCACATCACCTTGCACCCTTCTCGGGGCATCGATGCTTGTCTTGTCATAGCAGGTCTACTGATGAACACCTTTTACCATGACATGTTGCTTGGGAGGTCGCACACGCACAAGAAAAGGGGCGGTGAATCACCCACGCCCTCACCCGTACTGCCTCATGGCAGCTTCTCCTTGCGTTAGGTTGTCGTGCACCACATCATACCATGACATGCCTACCACCAGGCCCACGGTTGTAGACCCGGGAGTAGTCTCCACAGGAAGGGGCCGTTGGTGGGATGGTCCCCTAGCGCGCGTTGCCAGGATGCTTGTTTCTAGGAAGGTGATGTCTTCTCTTGGTAATATTGGCCTTGACATTGTCAATGGTATCATAGGATTCCTCCTCAGGGATGATGGTCTTATCAGTGAGTGCCTTCACAAAAATCTGCATCATGAGGTTAAGTCTTGACAAAGATCTGAACACCATCGCGTTGTCAGGAGGCGGAGTGTGGTATGGACTCCTTCTAGATTTTGTAGTTAGCCAAGGGCTGCCATCCTCAAGCTGCTTGCCAGCAGAGAGGTTCCAACCTCTTCCTTTGAGATAGATATCTTCTCTCTTAGATCTTGACAAAGATCTGCATGCCACCTTAGAAGAAGCGTGGGTGAGCATTTTTGAGGGTTGGTTGATACCATCCCGCTAAGCAAGACCGCCATGGCCCACACTCGACATATCTGTGGGACCCTTGTCTTAAAGGGGCCAACGCAGCCACGGGAGGCTCTCATACAAAGGATGACATCAAAGACTGCTACCTCTTAAGCACTGCGTTGGGTTTCCCTTGAAGAGGAAAGGGTGATGCAGCAAAGTAGCGTAAGTATTTCCCTCAGTTTTTGAGAACCAAGGTATCAATCCAGTAGGAGATCACGCTCAAGTCCCACGCACCTACACAAACAAATAAGAACCTCACAACCAACGCGATAAAGGGGTTGTCAAGCCCTTCACGGTCACTTATGAGAGTGAGATATGATAGATATGATAAGATAATATTTTTGGTGTTTTTATGATAAAGAGAAATAAAGATGCAAAGTAAAATAAACGACAAAGGAAATAACTAAGTGTTGGAAGATTAATATGATGGAAGATAGACCCGGGGGCCATAGGTTTCACTAGTGGCTTCTCTCAAGAGCATAAGTATTACGGTGGGTAAACAAATTATTGTCGAGCAATTGATAGAATTGAGCATAGTTATGATAATATCTAGGTATGATCATGTATATAGGCATCACGTCTGAGACAAGTAGACCGAAATGATTCTGCATCTACTACTATTACTCCACACATCGACCGCTATCCAGCATGCATCTAGAGTATTAAGTTCATAAGAACAGAGTAATGCTTTAAGGAAGATGACATGATGTAGAGGGATAAACTCATGCAATATGATATAAACCCCATCTTTTTATCCTCGATGGCAACAATACAATACGTTCGGTTCCCTTTCTGTCACTGGGATCGAGCACCGCAAGATTGAACCCAAAGCTAAGCACTTCTCCCATTGCAAGAAAGATCAATCTAGTAGGCCAAACCAAAATGATAATTCGAAGAGACTTGCAAAGATAAACCAATCATACATAAAAGAATTCAGAGGAGAATCAAATATTGTTCATAGATAATCTGGATCATAAACCCACAATTCATGGGATCTCGACAAACACACCGCAAAAGAAGATTACATCAAATAGATCTCCAAGAAGATCGAGGAGAAATTTGTATTGAGATCCAAAGAGAGAGAAGAAGCCATCTAGCTAATAACTATGGACCCGTAGGTCAGAAGTAAACTACTCACACATCACCGAAGAGGCCATGGAGTTGATGTAGAGGCCCTCCGTGATCAATGCCCCCTCCGGCGGAGCTCCAGAAAAGGCCCCGAGATGGGATCTCTCGGGTACAGAAGGTTGCAGCGGTGGAATTAGGTTTTCGTGGTGCTCCTGGATGTTTGGGGGGGGGTACGTGGATATATATAGGGGGAAGAAGTACGTCGGTGGAGCAACAGGGGGCCCACGAGGGTGGAGGGCGCCCCCTTGATGACCCACAAGTATAGGGGATCTATCATAGTCCTTTCGATAAGTAAGAGTGTCGAACCCAACGAGGAGTAGAAGGAAATGATAAGCGGTTTTCAGCAAGGTATTCTCTGCAAGTACTGAAATAAGTGGTAACAGATAGTTTTGTGATAAGATAGATTGTAACGAGCAACAAGTAACAAAAGTAAATAAAGTGCAGCGAGGTGGCTCAATCCTTTTTGTAGCAAAGGACAAGCCGGAACAAACTCTTATAATAGGAAAAGCGCTCTCGAGGACTCATGGGAATATCGTCAAGCTAGTTTTCATCACGTTCATATGATTCGCGTTCAATACTTTGATAGTTTGATATGTGGGTGGACCGGTGCTTGGGTGCTGTTCTTACTTGAACAAGCATCCTACTTATGATTAACCTCTATTGCAAGCATCCGCAACTACAACAAAAGTATTAAGGTAAACCTAACCATAGCATGAAACATATGGATCCAAATCAGCCCCTTACGAAGCAACGCATAAACTAGGTTTTAAGCTTCTGTCACTCTAGCAACCCATCATCTACTTATTACTTCCCAATGCCTTCCTCTAGGACCAAATAATGGTGAAGTGTTATGTAGTCGACGTTCACATAACACCACTAGAGGCTAGACAACATACATCTTATCAAAATATCAAACGAATATCAAATTCACATGACTACTAATAGCAAGACTTCTCCCTTGTCCTCAGGAACAAACATAATTACTCACAAAGCATATTCATGTTCATAATCAGAGGGGTAATAATATGCATATAGGATCTAAACATATGATCTTCCACCAAATAAACCAACTAGCATCAACTACAAGGAGTAATCAACACTACTAGCAACCTACTAGCACCAATCGCAGACTTTGAGACAAGAATTGGATACAAGAGATGAACTAGGGTTTGGAGATGAGATGGTGCTTGTGAAGATGTTGATGGAGATTGCCCTCTCCCGATGAGAGGAGCGTTGGTGATGACGATGGTGATGATTTCCCCCTCCCAGAGGGAAGTATCCCCGGCAGAACAGCTCTGCCGGAGCTCTAGATTGGATCCGCCAAGGTTCCGCCTCGTGGCGGCGGAGTCTCGTCCCGAAAAGTTCCTCCCTCTTTTTTTCTCATCGAAAGACCTCATATAGGAGAAGATGGACGTCGGAGAGCCACCAGGGGCCCACGAGGTAGGGGGGGGGCGCGCCCTAGGGGGGGCGCCCCCACCCTCGTGAGCAGGGTGTGGGCCCCCTGGCCTTCATCTTTGGCGAGGATTTTCTTTATTTATTTTAAGATGTTCCGTGGAGTTTCAGGACTTTTGGAGTTGCGCAGAATAGGTCTCTAATATTTGCTCCTTTTCCAGCCCAGAATTCCAGCTGCCGGCATTCTCCCTCCTTATGTAAACCTTGTAAAATAAGAGAGAATAGCCATAAGTATTGTGACATAAAGTGAAATAACAGCCCATAATGTCCATAATGCAATAGATATCGATATAAAAGCATGATGCAAAATGGACGTATCAACTCCCCCAAGCTTAGACCTCGCTTGTCCTCAAGCGAAAAGCCGATAACAATAAATATGTCCTCATGTTTAGAGGTAGAGGCGTCGATAAAACTAAAATACGGACATGAAGGCATCATGATTATTCTCATAACAGCAACATATATAGATTTTGTCATATGATTACTTATGTTCAAGTGATGATCTATTCACAATGCAAAAGTATAAATCATAAACCTTATTGGGCTCCGACAAACTATAATCTCAGTCATTGAAGCAATTGCAATTTATCATAACATCGGAAACAGTCTATGTCAGAGCTAAAAAGCAAGTCCACATACTCAACTATCATTTAGTGCTCCATAATTGCTAACACTCATGCAATACTTGTGGTTACAGAGTTTTAATCGGACACAGAGAAAGATAGGGGCTTATAGTTTTGCCCCACAACCTTTTACCTCAAGGGTAATGTCAACAATAATGGTTCATGCTCCCCTACATCCAATTAGATATATATCATGTTCTTTCCAACATGTTGAGCTTGCCAAAGGATAAAATGAAAAAGAAAAGGTGAAGATCACCATGACTCTTGCATAAGGTAGAAGATAATAATAAAGGATAGGCCCTTCGCAGAGGGAAGCAGAGGTTGCCATGCGCTTTTATGGTTGGATGCACAAAATCTCAATGCGAAAGAACATCACTTTATATTGCCCCTTGTGATATGAACCTTTATTATGCAGTCCATCGCTTTTATTACTTCCACATCACAAGATCGTATAAAGCTTATTTCTCCCACACCAATCAATCATACATATTTAGAGAAATTTTTATTGCCTTGCACCGATGACAACTTACTTGAAGGATCTTACTCAATCCATAGGTAGATATGGTGGACTCTCATGGCAAAACTGGTTTAAGGGTATTTGGAAGCACAAGTAGTATTTCTACTTGGTGCTGAGAATTTGGCTAGCATGAGGGGGAAAGGCAAGCTCAACAAGTTAGAGGATCCATGACAACATACTTTATCTCAGATATAAGAAAGACATAACTCATTACGTTGTCTTCCTTGTCCAACATCAACTCTTTGGCATGTCATATTTTAATGAGTGCTCCCAATCATAAAAGATGTCAATGATAATATATCTATATGTGAAAACCTCTCTTTCCTTATTACTTCCTATTAATTGCAACAATGACCAAAGCTATGTCTGCCAACTCCCAACAACTTTTAATCATCATACTCTTTCTATGTGAAGTCATTACTCTCAATAAGATCAATATGAAATTTTTGTTTCTTTTTATTCTTTTTCTCTTTTCTTTTATTCACCCAAGATCATGGCAAAATAATCAAGCCCTTGACTCAACACTAATCTTTATTATATATAGCTCACGGACTCGATTACAAAGAGAGATCATAAAGCAAACTCAAAACTAGATTATGCCATAAACTTTATTCTACTAGATCAAGATACTACTAATAGGATCAAACTAAGAAAAACGGTAAAGATAGGAGTTGTGATTGTGATACGATACCGGGGCACCTCCCCCAAGCTTGGCAGTTGCCAAGGGGAGTGCCCATACTCATGTGATTATATCTCCTTTGTCGGTGAAGAAGGTGGTGATGATGTTGGCTTAGTTGATGGCTTAGGCTTCTCCCTTAATTTGCGCTTGAGGACGGCATTTTGATCCCTCAGATCATCAATCTCCCACTCCAGGGTTAATATCTTTTTGCATAGGTCCTGCTTATTTTCCTGCAAGAGATGAAAAGGGATAAACTCGAACTTGGGTTTCTTTAACCTATCAGGGAGACTTGACTTTTTGAACTCCACGTGCATGTCCCCAGCTTGAGGTAATGGTGTTTCATCTTCATCTGAGCTCGTCTCCTCCTTCCCCTTGGGTTCATAGTCCTCTTCTTCCTCCGTGGTCCATCCATCGTGTTCCACATCTCCATAGACCTTTGGATTTACTAAGTAATCATCCACATAGCTTTCTCCTTCCGAATCCTGGGAAGACATGTTGATTTAATCTGCAACGGGACAGCTCGAAAACAAAAACAAAGGAGGTTTGCGTGATACGAGAGTCAAAACCTTCGGGAGAATATATAATGAATTTTTACCAACCAAAATATGTAACGTGCAAGAAAACGGAGTCTGGAAGGCACACGAGGTGCTCACGAGGTAGGGGCGCCCTCGTGTCCTTCCCGGACTGCTACTTATTTTTCTATTTTTCTAAATATTCCAAAATGGAGAAATATTGCCTTAAAAATTGTTTTGGAGTCGGTTTACTTACCGTACCACATACCTATTCCTTTTTGGAGTCTGAAACGTTCCGGAAAGTGTCCCTTATGTATTCCTCCAGGGTTACGGTTTCAATAATATTGGTTTCTACATTTATGGGATTACCTGAGATATAATGTTTAATTCTTTGACCGTTTACCACCTTCTGATTTGTGCCTTCGAAGTTGTTGATCTTTATGGCACCGGAACGATAGACCTCTTCGATAACATAGGGGCTTTCCCATTTAGAGAGAAGTTTTCTTGCAAAAAATCTTAAACGAGAGTTGTATAGCAATACATAATCACCTACATTAAACTCATGCTTTTGTATCCTTTTGTCATGCCATCTTTTAACTTTTTCTTTAAACAACTTGGCATTTTCATAAGCTTGGGTTCTCCATTCATCAAGTGAGCTAATATCAAATAACCTCTTCTCACCGGCAAGTTTAAAATCATAGTTGAGCTCTTTAATAGCCCAATATGCCTTATTTTCTAGTTCAAGAGGTAAGTGACATGCTTTTCCATAAACCATTTTATACGGAGACATACCCATATGATTTTTGTATGCAGTTCTATAAGCCCATAATGCATCATCAAGTTTCTTGGACCAATTCTTTCTAGACCTATTAACAGTCTTTTGCAAAATTAATTTGAACTCTCTATTGCTCAACTCTACTTGACCACTAGACTGAGGGTGATAAGGAGATGCAATTCTATGATTAAAATCATATTTAGCAAGCATTTTACGAAAAGCACCATGAATAAAGTGTGAACCACCATCAGTCATTAAATATCTAGGGACTCCAAACCTCAGGAAAATAACTTCTTTAAGCATTTTAATAGAAGTGTTATGATCAGCACTACTAGTTGGAATAGCTTCTACCCACTTAGTAACGTAATCAACAACAACTAGAAGATGTGTGTATCCATTAGAGGCAGGAAAAGGTCCCATATAATCAAAGCCCCAAACATCAAACGATTCAATAACAAGAGAATAATTCATAGGCATTTCTTGACGTCTACTAATATTACCAATTCTTTGACATTCATCACAAGACAAGACAAACTTACGGGCATCCTTGAAGAGAGTAGGCCAATAAAAACCAGATTCCAATACCTTATGTGCAGTTCTATCTCCAGCGTGGTGTCCTCCATAAGCCTCGGAGTGACACTTGCGTAGGATCTGTTCCTGTTCATGCTCAGGTACACAATGTCTAATAACACCATCTACTCCTTCTTTATAAAGATGTGGGTCATCCCAAAAGTAATGTCTCAAGTCATAGAAAAACTTTTTCTTTTGTTGGTATGTGAAGCTAGGTGGTATAAATTTAGCAACAATATAATTAGCATAATCAGCATACCATGGAGTACTACGAGAAGTATTTATAACATTTAATTGTTCATCAGGAAAGCTATCATTAATAGGTAGTGGGTCATCAAGAATATTTTCTAACCTAGACAAGTTGTCTGCAATGGGGTTCTCAGCTCCCTTTCTATCAACAATATGCAAATCAAACTCTTGTAGCAAGAGAACCCATCTAATAAGTCTAGGTTTAGCATCTTTCTTTTCCATAAGATATTTAATAGCAGCATGATCAGTTTGAATAGTTACTTTAGAATCAACAATATAAGATCTGAACTTATCACAAGCAAATACAACTGCTAAAAGCTCTTTTTCAGTAGCAGCATAATTTCTTTGAGCATTGTCTAGAGTCTTACTAGCATAATGAATAACATTTAATTTCTTATCAACTCTTTTCCCTAGAACAACACCTACAGCATAATCACTAGCATCACACATAATTTCAAAGGGTAAATTCCAATCAGGTGGCTGAACAACAGGTGCAGAGACTAATGATTTCTTAAGTGTTTCAAATGCTTCTACACAATCATCATCAAAGACAAATGGTATATCTTTTTGCAATAAATTAGTCAGAGGCCGAGAAATTTTTGAGAAGTCCTTAATGAACCTTCTATAAAATCCGGCGTGACCAAGGAAACTTCTTATACCTTTGATGTCCTTGGGACATGGCATCTTTTCAATAGCACCAACCTTGGCTTTATCAACTTCAATACCTCTTTCAGAAACTTTATGCCCCAAGACAATACCTTCATTAACCATAAAGTGGCACTTTTCCCAATTCAAGACAAGATTAGTTTCTTCACATCTCTGCAAAACTCGATCAAGATTGCTCAAGCAATCATTAAAAGAGGAACCATAGACAGAAAAGTCGTCCATGAAAACCTCACAAATCTTTTCACAAAAGTCAGAGAATATAGCCATCATGCATCTTTGAAAGGTAGCAGGTGCATTACATAAACCAAAAGGCATACATCTATAAGCAAAAGTATCAAAAGGGCATGTAAAAGTAGTCTTTGATTGATCTCTAGCGGATACAGGTATTTGAGAGAAACCAGAATAACCATCTAGAAAGAAATAGTGTGTATGTTTGCATAATCTTTCTAGCATTTGATCAATAAAAGGTAAGGGGTAATGATCTTTCTTAGTAGCTTTATTTAATTTGCGGAAATCAATTACCATCCTATAACCTGTGATAAATCTTTGTGGAATCAATTCATCTTTATCATTAGGAACAACAGTAATACCTCCCTTCTTAGGGACATAATGGACAGGACTTACCCACTCACTATCGGCAATGAGATAGATTATACCTGCCTCCAGAAGCTTTAGTATTTCTTTTCTTACCACTTCTTTCATTTTAGGATTCAGACGTCGTTGAGGACCACGAACTGGTTTGGCATCTGCCTCCAAATTTATTTTATGTTGACATAGAGTGGGACTAATGCCCTTAAGATCATCAAGAGTATATCCAATAGCAGCACGATGCTTCTTCAGAGTTTTCAATAATCTTTCTTCTTCATGCTCTGAAAGGTTAGCACTAATAATAACAGGATATATCTTCTTTTCATCAAGATAAGCATATTTAAGATTATCAGGCAAAGGTTTAAGCTCAAACACAGGATCACCCTTGGGTGGAGGAGGATCCCCTAAAATTTCAACAGGCAAATTGTGTTGCAGAATAGGTTCCTGTTTAAAGAATACTTCATCTATTTCCCTTCTTTCATTCATGAACATATCATCTTCATGTTCTAGCAAATAGTGTTCTAAAGGATCACTAGGAGGTACGGCAATAAAAGCAAGACCAATAATTTCATCCTTACTAGGTAATTCTTCCTCACAATGTTGTTTACTAAATTTAGAGAAATTAAACTCATGAACCATATCATCAAAGCCAACAGTAACAACATTCTTTGTGCAATCTATGGTAGCATTAACAGTATTTAAGAAGGGTCTACCAAATATAATGGGACAAAAGCTATCTTGTGGGGAACCAAGAACAAGAAAATCAACAGGATATTTAGTTTTCCCACACAGGACTTCAACATCTCTAACAATTCCCATTGGTGAAATAGTATCTCTATTAGCAAGTTTAATAGTAACATCAATTCCTTCTAATTCAACAGGTGCAATATCATGCATAATTTCTTTGTATAAGTCAATAGGTATTGCACTAGCACTAGCACTAGCACCCATATCACATAAGCCATGATAACAATGATCTCCTATTTTAATAGAAATAACAGGCACGCCTACCACAGGTCTATGTTTATCTTTATCACAAGGTTTAGCAATTCTAGCAGTTTCACCTTCGAACTGAATAACATGCCCATCAATATTATCAGACAAGAGATCTTTAACAATAGCAATATTAGGTTCTACTTTGACTTGCTCAGGAGGTGTATAAGTTCTAATATTGCTTTTACGAACAACAGTTGAAGCTTTAGCATGATCCTTTGTTCTAACAGGGAAAGTTGGTTTCTCAACATAAGAAGTAGGAACAATAGGATCATTATAAGTGACAGTCTTTTCTTCAACTTTAATAGGTGCAGCTACTTTTACTTCTATGGGAGGATGATATTTAAACCACTTCTCCTTAGGGAGATCAACATAAGTAGCAAAGATTCATAGAAAGAAGCTACTATCTCAGAGTCAAGTCCATATTTAGTGCTAAACTTACGGAAAATATCGGTGTCCATAAAAGATTTAACACAATCAAACTTAGGTGTCATACCTGACTCCTTACCTTCGTCGAGGTCCCAATCTTCAGAGTTGCATTTAATTCTATCCAATAAATTCCATCTGAATTCAATAGTCTTCATCATAAAAGAGCCAGCACAAGAAGTATCGACCATGGTACAATTGTTTTCAGAAAGCCGAGCATAAAAATTTTGAATGATCATTTCTCTTGAGAGCTCATGATTGGGGCATGAATATAACATTGATTTAAGCCTCCCCCAAGCTTGAGCGATGCTTTCTCCTTCGCGAGGCCAGAAATTATATATATAATTGTGATCACGATGAACAAGATGCATAGGGTAATACTTTTGATGAATTTCCAATTTCAATCTTTTATAGTCCCATGATCTCATATCATCACATAGGCTATACCATATCAATGCGTCTCCCTTCAAAGATAAAGGGAAGACCTTATTCTTAGCAACATCATCGGGTATACCTGCAAGCTTAAATAATCCACAAACTTCATCCACATATATTAAGTGCTCATCAGGATGCTTTGTTCCATCTCCTGTAAAAGGGTTAGCTAGCAGTTTTTCCATCATACCCGAAGGAAATTCAAAAGGAGTTTCATTTTCAATAGGTGCAGTAGGTTGAGGAGAAACTCTTTGCTCTACTGGACGGGGTGAAGATACCCCGAACAAGCCCCTCAGAGAATCACTTTTCATAGTAACAAGTGACAGTAAATTTCAGCACACTATATAAATTTTTCCTTACCAAATTCCACCTACCAAAGGCGCTACACTCCCCGGCAACGGTGCCAGAAAAGAGTCTTGATGACCCACAAGTATAGGGGATCTATCATAGTCCTTTCGATAAGTAAGAGTGTCGAACCCAACGAGGAGTAGAAGGAAATGATAAGCGGTTTTCAGCAAGGTATTCTCTGCAAGTACTGAAATAAGTGGTAACAGATAGTTTTGTGATAAGATAGATTGTAACGAGCAACAAGTAACAAAAGTAAATAAAGTGCAGCGAGGTGGCTCAATCCTTTTTGTAGCAAAGGACAAGCCGGAACAAACTCTTATAATAGGAAAAGCGCTCCCGAGGACTCATGGGAATATCGTCAAGCTAGTTTTCATCACGTTCATATGATTCGCGTTCAATACTTTGATAGTTTGATATGTGGGTGGACCGGTGCTTGGGTGCTGTTCTTACTTGAACAAGCATCCTAATTATGATTAACCTCTATTGCAAGCATCCGCAACTACAACAAAAGTATTAAGGTAAACCTAACCATAGCATGAAACATATGGATCCAAATCAGCCCTTGAAGCAACGCATAAACTAGGTTTTAAGCTTCTGTCACTCTAGCAACCCATCATCTACTTATTACTTCCCAATGCCTTCCTCTAGGCCCAAATAATGGTGAAGTGTTATGTAGTCGACGTTCACATAACACCACTAGAGGCTAGACAACATACATCTTATCAAAATATCAAACGAATACCAAATTCACATGACTACTAATAGCAAGACTTCTCCCTTGTCCTCAGGAACAAACGTAATTACTCACAAAGCATATTCATGTTCATAATCAGAGGGGTAATAATATGCATATAGGATCTGAACATATGATCTTCCACCAAATAAACCAACTAGCATCAACTACAAGGAGTAATCAACACTACTAGCAACCTACTAGCACCAATCCCGGACTTGAGACAAGAATTGGATACAAGAGATGAACTAGGGTTTGGAGATGAGATGGTGCTGGTGAAGATGTTGATGGAGATTGCCCTCTCCCGATGAGAGGAGCGTTGGTGATGACGATGGTGATGATTTCCCCCTCCCGAGGGAAGTATCCCCGGCAGAACAGCTCTGCCGGAGCTCTAGATTGGATCCGCCAAGGTTCCGCCTCGTGGCGGCGGAGTCTCGTCCCGAAAAGTTCCTCTCTTATTTTTTTCTCATCGAAAGACCTCATATAGGAGAAGATGGACGTCGGAGAGCCACCAGGGGGCCCACGAGGTAGGGGGCGCGCCTAGGGGGGGCGCCCCCCAACCCTCGTGAGCAGGGTGTGGGCCCCCTGGCCTTCATCTTTGGCGAGGATTTTTCTTTATTTATTTTAAGATGTTCCGTGGAGTTTCAGGACTTTTGGAGTTGCGCAGAATAGGTCTCTAATATTTGCTCCTTTTCCAGCCCAGAATTCCAGCTGCCGGCATTCTCCCTCCTTATGTAAACCTTGTAAAATAAGAGAGAATAGCCATAAGTATTGTGACATAAAGTGAAATAACAGTCCATAATGCAATAAATATCGATATAAAAGCATGATGCAAAATGGACGTATCACCCCCTGCCTCGTGGCTTCCTCCGTTGTTTCTTGACGCCCACTCCACGTCTCCTCGATCACGTTTGTTGAGAATATCACGTTCCCGAAGGTTTCATTTCGTTTGGACACTGTTTGATATTCCTTTTCGGCGAAACCCTAAAATAGGCAAAAAAACATCAATTTGGGCCGTGTCTCCGGTTAGTAGGTTAGTCCCAAAAATGATATAAAAGTGTAAAATAAAGCCCATTGACATCCAAAATAGATAATATAATAGCATGGAGCAACCAAAAATTATAGATACATTGGAGACGTATCAAGCATCCCCAAGCTTAATTCCTGCTCGTCCTCGAGTAGGTAAATGATAAAAGACGAATTTTTTGATGTGGAATGCTTTCTAACATATTTCTCAATGTAATTTTTCTTTATTGTGGCGTGAATGTTTAGATCCGAAAGATTCAAGATAAAAGTTTAATATTGACATAAAAGTAATAATACTTCAAGCATACTAACTAAGCAATCATGTCTTCTCAAAATAACATGGCCAAAGAAAGTTATTCCTACAAAATCATATAGTCTGGCTATGTTCTATATTCACCACACAAAATATTTAAATCATGCACAACCCCGATGACAAGCCAAGCAATTGTTTCATACTTTTGATGTTCTCAAACTTTTTCAATCTTCACGCAATATATGAGCGTGAGCCATGGATATAGCATATGGTGGAATAGAATGGTGGTTGTGGAGAAGACAAAAGGGAGAAGATAGTCTCACATCAAATAGGCGTATCAACGGGCTATGGAGACGCCAATTAATAGATATCAATGTGAGTGAGTAGGGATTGCCATGCAACGGATGCACTAGAGCTATAAGTATATGAAAGCTCAACAAAAGAAACTAAGTGGGTGTGCATCCAACTTGCTTGCTCATGAATACCTAGGGCATTTTGAGGAAGCCCATCATTGGAATATACAAGCCAAGTTCTATAATGAAAAATTTCCACTAGTATATGAAAGTGACATCATAGGAGACTCTCTATCATGAAGATCATGGTGCTACTTTGAAGCACAACTATGGAAAAAGGATAGTAGCATTGTCCCTTCTCTCTTTTTCTCTCATTTTTTTATTTGGGCCTTCTTTCCTTTTTTTGGCCTCTTTTCTCTCTTTTTTTAATTTTTTGTCCGGAGTCTCATCCTGACTTGTGGGGGAATCATAGTCTCCATCATCCTTTCCTCATTGTGACAATGCTCTAATAATGATGATCATCACACTTTATTTACTTACAACTCAAGAATTACAACTCAATACTTAGAACAAAATATGACTTATGTGAATGCCTCCGGCGATGTACCGGGATGTGCAATGATACATGAGTGACATGTATGAAGAATTATGAATGGTGGCTTTGCCACGAATACGATGTCAACTACATGATCATACAAGCAATATGACAATGATGAAGCGTGTCATAATAACAGAACGGTGGAAAGTTGCATGGCAATATATCTCGGAATGGCTATGGTAATGACACAATAGGTAGGTATGGTGGCTGTTTTGAGGGAGGTATATGGTGGGTTTACGGTACCGGAGAAAGTTGCGCGATACTAGAGAGGCTAGCAATGGTGGAAGGGTGAGAGTGCGTATAATCCATGGACTCAACATTAGTCATAAAGAACTCACATACTTGTTGCAAAAATCTATTAGTTATCGAAACAAAGTATTACGCGCATGCTCCTAGGGGGATAGATTGGTAGGAAAAGACCATCGCTCGTCCCCAACCGCCACTAATAAGGAAGACAATCAATAAATAAATCATGCTCCGACTTCATCACATAAAGGTTCACCATACGTGCATGCTACGGGAATCAAAAACTTCAACACAAGCATTTCTCAAATTCACAACTACTCAACTAGCATGACTCTAATATCACCATCCCCATATCTCAAAACAATTATCAAGTATCAAACTTCTCATAGTATTCAATGCACTTCTATGAAAGTTTTTATATTATAGAAAATTCCATGTTGTTCTAAAGGACTCTCCAAATAATATAAGTGAAGCATGAGAGAACAATAGTTTCTATAAAACGAATCCACCACCGTGCTCTAAAAGATATAAGTGAAGCACTAGAGCAAAAACTATATAGCTCAAAAGATATAAGTGAAGCACATAGAGTATTCTACAGTAATAAATTTCAATTCATGTGAGTATCTCTAAAAAGGTGTGTACAGCAAGGATGATTGTGGTAAACTAAAAAGCAAAGATTCAAATCATACAAGACGCTCCAATCAAAACACATATCATGTGGTGAATAAAAATATAGCTCCAAGTAAAGTTACCGATAGACGAAGACGAAAGAGGGGATGCCTTCCGGGGCATCCCCAAGCTTAGGCTTTTTGGTGTCCTTGAATTTTATCTTGAGGTGCCATGGGAATTCCCAAGCTTAGGCTCTTGACACTCTTTGTTCCATAATCCATAAAATCTTTACCCAAAACTTGAAAACTTCACAACACAAAACTCAAAATAGAAAATCTCATGAGCTCCGTTAGCGAAAGAAAACAAAACACCACTTCAAGGTACTGTAATGAACTCATTCTTTATTTATATTGGTGTCAAACCTACTGTATTACAACTCTATGGTTTATAAACTCTTTTACTAGCCATATATTCATCAAAATTAGCAAACAATACAAGAAAAACAGAATCTGTCAAAAACAGAACAGTCTGTAGTAATCTGTAGCTAAAGCAACTTATGGAACCCCAAAAATTCTAAAATAAATTGCTGGATGTGAAGAATTTATCTATTAATTATCTTCAAAAAGAATTAACTAAATATCACCTTCCAAATAAAAATGGCTGCGATTCTCGTGAGCGCTAAAGTTTCTGGTTTTTACAGCAAGATCAAAAAGACTTTCCCCAAGTCTTCCCAACGGTTCTACTTGGCACAAACACTAATTAAACACCAAAAACACAACCAAAACATAGTGTAGATAAATTATTTATTACTAAACATTAGCAAAAAGCAAGGAATAAAAATAAAATTGGGTTTCCTCCCAACAAGCGCTATCGTTTAACACCCCTAGCTAGGTATAAAAGCAAAGATAGATCTAGGTATTGCCACCTTTGGTATGCAATCCATAAGTGGCTCTCATAATAGATTCATATGGTCATTTAATTTTCTTTCTATGGAAGTGTTCCATGCCTTTCCTTAATGTAAATTGGAATCTAATATTCCCTTCCTTCATATCAATAATTACACCAATCGTTCTAAGGAAAGGTCTACCAAGAATAATAGGACATGAATGATTGCAATCTATATCAAGAACAATGGAATATACATGCACATAGTTCCTATTTGCAACAATAATAATATCATTAATTCTTCTCATAGGTTTCTTAATAGTGGAATACGCAAGGTGCAAGTTTAAAGAACAATCATCAAAATCACGGAAACCTAGCAAATCACACAAAGTTTTTGGAATCGTGGAAACAATAGCACCCAAATCACACAAAGCATAGCACTCATGATCTTTAATTTTAATTTTTATTGTAGGTTCCCACTCATCATAAAGTTTTCTAGGGATAGAAACTTCCAACTCAAGTTTTTCTTCATAATATTGCATCAAAGCATCAACGATATGTTTAGTAAAAGCTTTATTTTGACTATAAGGATGAGGAGAATTTAGCATGGATTGCAACAAGGAAATACAATCTATCAAAGAGCAATTATCATAATTAAATTGCTTGAAATCCAAAATAGTGGGTTCATTGATATTTAAAGTTTTAACTTCTTCAATCCCACTTTTAACAATTTTTGCATCAAGATCTAAAAACTCCGAATTTTTGGAATGCCTTCCCGATAAGAGAGGTTATCTTGTAGATCAAGCGTTTCATGGTCCACTCCATGGATAGGATCCGCGAAGCAACGCCTGAGTTAAGAAATGTGGAAGACATCGTGAACTCTGGAAAGATGTGAAGGTATTCCAATTGGTAGGCAACTTCTCCTCGTTTGGCAAGAATGCGAAAGGGTCCAATGTAACGAGGAGCCAATTTGCCTTTGATACCGAAACGATGGGTTCCCTTTAACGGAGTAACCCGAAGGTAAGCTTTCTCGCCGACTTCATAAGTCATGAGCTTATGCTTACGATCATATTGGATCTTTTGACGAGATTGGGCTGTTTTCAATTTCTCACGAATAATGCAAACCTGCTCTTCTTCTTCCTGAATCATATCCTGGCCAAAGAGTTGTCTTTCCCCGGTTTCTGACCAGTTAAGAGGCGTTCGACATTTTCGTCCATAGAGAACTTCGAAAGGAGCTTTGCCCAAGCTAGCTTGATAACTATTGTTATAAAGCAAACTCCGCGAATGGAAGGCATTTCTCCCAACCCATTCCGAATGAGATGATAGAAGCTTGGAGCATATCTTCAAAAATTTGATTGACTCGCTCTACTTGACCACTTGATTGAGGATGGAAGGCGGTGCTAAAAGAGAGACAAGTTCCCATAGCATTTTGGAAACTTTCCCAAAATCAAGAGGTGAAGAGACTCCCACGGTCTGAGTTAATTTCCAATGGGACACCATGAAGCGACACTATTTGGGAGATGTATAATTCAGCTAGCTGACTAGCGGTGATACTCTCACGAACAGGTAGAAAGTGGGCTACTTTGGAAAGACGGTTGATCACGACGAAGATGGCATTATTCCCTCTCTTGGTCCTGGGAAACCCAGTAATGAAATCCATACTGATTTTATCCCATTTCCACTCAGGAATAGCCAAAGGTTGAAGGGTGCCAGCAGGCCGTTGATGCTCCGCTTTAACACAACGACAGACGTCGCAGCTAGCAATGTATTGAGCAATTTCTCTCTTCATCCTAGTCCACCAAAACCTCTGGTGTAGGTCTTGATACATCTTAGTACTACCGGGATGAATGGTGAGAGGGGATTCATGAGCTTCCTTAAGGATCAGCCGCCTCAGGTTTCGTGCCTTGGGAACCACTAAGCGGTTTCCAAAGTATACGACACCCTGATCATCAACGGAGAAACAATTCGCGACTCCTTTCTTAATGTTTCTCTTAATACGGGAGATTCCCGGATCTACCTTCTGTGCCTTGATGATCTGATCCATAAGGGTAGGTTTCGCCACCAGGGTGGATAGGAATCCTCGAGGAACAATGTGAAGATTAAGCTTACGAAATTCCTCATGGAGAAGTGGTTGACTTTGTTGTAAAATCAGGTTGTTACAATAGGATTTACGACTTAGTGCATCAGCCATGACATTGGCTTTGCCCGGGGCGTAAGTTATTCCTAAGTCGTAATCCGAGATCAACTCGACCCAACATCGTTGTCTAAAATTCAAATCCGGTTGGGTGAAGATATATTTCAAACTTTGGTGATCGGTGAAGATCTCGCAACGATTACCGAGAAGGTAATGTCGCCAAGTTGTGAGTGCATGGACTACAGCTGCAAGCTCTAGATCATGTGTGGGATAATTTTCCTCATGTGGGTGTAATCGACGTGAAGCATAGGCAATTACCTGACGATCTTGCATGAGTATGCAACCTAGTCCTTGTCGCGAGGCGTCGCAATAGATAATAAAGTCCTTGGAGAAATCTGGTGGTACCAGTACGGGAGCAGATGTCAGGCGTCTTTTTAGTTCCTGAAAGCTAAACTCGCACTGTGGGGTCCACTCGAACTTTTTATCTTTCTTGAGGAGTTCAGTTAGAGGTTTAGCAACCTTGGAGAAATTCTCGACGAAGCGGCGGCAATAGCTCGCTAAGCCAAGGAAGATCCGAACTTGCTTGACCGTCTTAGGTGGAGTCCAAGCAAGGACGGCTTGAACTCGCTCGGGATTGACAGCAATACCCTTACCAGAGATTACATGGCCTAAATAGGTCACTTCTGGCAACCAAAATTCACACTTGGAGAATTTGGCATAAAGGCGATGCTCTCGAAGTTTCGTCAACACCAGCCTTAGATGTTTGGCATGTTCCTCTTCATTCTTGGAGTAGATGAGTGTGTCATCGAGGTAAACTACAACGAATTTATCCAAATACTCCATCAAGACCGAGTTCATTAACTGAGAGAAAGTGGCTGGGGCATTGGTTAAACCGAAGGACATAACGGTGTACTCGTATTGGCCATAACGAGTAACAAAGGCCGTTTTGGGAATGTCCCCGTTTCTGATTTTGATTTGATGGTAGCCCAACCTCAAATCCATCTTGGAAAAGACTGAGGATCCAGCGAGCTGATCATACAGATCATTGATCCTGGGAAGCGGATACTTATTCTTGATAGTGACCAAGTTGACAGGTCGGTAATCTACAACCATCCGATCTGTTCCATCTTTCTTCTTGACGAAGAGGACGGGGCAAGCCCAAGGAGAGGAACTAGGACGGATGAAACCCTTTTTCAAGGACTCATCGAGTTGGTTCTTAAGCTCGGCTAGTTCTAAGGGTGCCATCTTATAGGGTCTTCTAGAAATTGGAACGGTTCCTGGAACAAGGTCTATCACAAACTCGACATCCCTGTCAGGTGGAACACCTGGCAGTTCTTCTGGAAAGACATCCGGAAAGTCCCGGACTACCGGAATATCTTCAAGGTCTGGAAGGGGGTTGGCATTTAGGGAGTAAAGCTGGCGCTTGGCCACTCGAGTTAAGACATTAACTGTCTGGCCCGATGGGTGAGTAAGTTGAACGGTTCTAGTAGCACAATCAATCTTAGCATAATGAGCTGACATCCAGTCCATACCCAAGATGATGTTTATATCCGAGGACTTGAGAGCTATTAAGGATGCAAGGAAGACAAGTCTATCGACAAGAATTTCGTTCCCATGGCTTACTCTAGAAGTTTGCCATTTGGAACCCGGAGTTTGAATTACCATGGAAGTGGGCATGTCACAGAATGTCGTGTTATGCAATCGAGCATAGTTCTCGGATATGAATGAATGAGATGCTCCAGTATCGAAAAGAACAGATGCCGGATGGCAATTAACAAGGAGCGTACCAAGGACGACGTTAGGATCCTCATGAGCCTCCTCGGCTGAGACATAGTTGACATGGCCACGTGCAGTGGTGACCGGCTTGGCGTAGAATGCCTTTCCCGCTGGCTTACCACGACCAACGGACTTTCCAGACTGACTGGGGTTGTTGTTCTGGGGACACTCTTGACTATAGTGACCCGGCTCTCCACACTTGAAACATGTCACAACATTGGGGCGTGGAGCAGCATTAGCAGCGGGGCCACCATAGGGCTTGGACGATGCAAACTACTGGTTGAGACGAGGCGCCTCAAAGGATGGCCTCGGAATGAACCTGGGTGGCAGTGTCGTGCTTGGAATCCACACCCGGCGCTTCTGAGATCCAGAGCCAGATGAAGAGCCAAAATCACGGGAGTGCTTGCGTGAAGCGTCATAATCAGACTGGCCTGCCTCGGCACCGATGGCTTTATTGACCAACTTCTGAAAGGAGGTGCACTCGTGCAGACGAAGATCGCGGCGAAGCTCAGGGCTAAGTCCCTTGCGGAACCTTGCCTGCTTCTTAGCGTCGGTAGATACTTCTTCAGGAGCATATCGTGCCAGATTCCCAAATTCATGACTATATGCATCCACAGTCAGTCTTCCTTGGGTGAAATTGCAGAACTCTTCCCTCTTGCGATCTACGAGACCTTCCGGGGTGTGATGCTCATGGAAAGCCTCACTGAATTCAGCCCAAGTAGTGATTTGGCCGACCGGGCGCATAGCTTCAAAATTTTCCCACCAAAGACTAGCAGGGCCTTCGAGGTGATAGGCAGCATAAGTAACCTTATCAGCTTCGGCTACGTTGGCAGAACGTAGCTTGTGGGTGATGCTGCGAAGCCAGTCATCCACGTCGAGGGGCTCGACGAAATGGTTAAACTTTGGTGGGTACAACTTGATGAAGTCATTGATTAACACCAAGTCATTTCGCTGATGGCGTGCAGTGTTCTGCTCAATCCGCTCCAGCAAGCGGTTAGTCTCACGCTTGTTTCTTTCCGCCTCTAGCATCACTTCGGCCAGAGAAGGCGGGTGAGGCAGATTTTCACCCCTAACTGCACTGGCTTCCCCCTGCTCCGGGGCAGCAGGGTTGCTGCGGGTGTTAACCATCCTAGGAGAAAACAAGACAACGGTTTAGATAAGGATGGCACAACTTAGTAAGGAAGTGCAGAATGTAATGGATAACACGGAATGCAGAGATGTTCATCCGTATGTCATGGTAATATAGAACTGCCATATATATACCAACGGTCATACACACCATACATAGTTTAGTACAAGCCCAGGCTACAGTACAACTATGATGAAAGACGTTACATGTCATTGGAGGCATTCCAAGCTCCTATACATTATTTGTCTACACCTCCGGAATTGATTACACACTAAGTCATATTCCACAAGTCACGCAGGACAGTGGAGATACAACTATTACAATACTAGTGATACTACTACTAACTCAGACAGCTCCGTAGTAGTCCTCATAGAAGTCACCTCCATAGCCTGGAAGTTCAACGTGATCATCCGGGAACAGACGGTCCTGAGGAGCTTGTGGACCATAGGGGCTAGAATGAGGTCTTGGACCAACAAACGGTGACCTGCGGGGACCACGGGGTGGGGTGATGCCTCCCACATCACGCCAATCCACCATGTCTGGCAGAGCCGATCTCACAGGATACAGATCCCTTGTATCCATACATCCAGCTTGCACAGCAGGTGCAAGCCGAGTCAAAATGGCCCAATGATCAGCACGGGTGTTGAAAAGCTCCAGTCTCAAGGCCCGATTCTCTCGGTCCTTATCCTCGAGCATCTCGGCAGTGGTGCGAGTTAGTGAGTCCTCATGTGTGGAGTCAGCATAGATAGCCTGGAGATACCCTTGCGCTCCCGGGAGTGAAGCTGGCATATAATGGAAGTAGGTGTTCCGAAGCAGGCCAGTCCGGACTCGCGTGATGGTCATCATGGAATATGCAGCATCCTGCACAGCCATCTCAACAGTAACCCCGAGTCCATAGGAACAGTGGAGGGGCTCGGTAGATCCAGGATAAGAAGGAAATATCCTGACGGTGTAGAAATATTGGCTTTGATTAAAGTCTCGGAATTGCTCTTCGACAGTGTATTCGGGATACCAACGGTAACCCGTCTCGATCATTACCCGGACTAACATAGCAGTATGACCTGGCACATCGAGGCACCGGGTCAGGCAAACCACTTGGTTTTGAGCATGAGTGGCCATCTGAAAGCACAACCACAATGCAAAGACATTAGAATTTCTAGGGAAAATTGGACAGCATAACATCTGTAAATGCTCAGAAAAAGATTTGAGACATCCACAACAATTTGCAATACCACTCAACAACATCATATCAAGGTTCTGATTCAACTGGCAACATACTAAAAGTAGTAGAAACTGTACTGAGGCTTGTAACAACAATCCTATAAGCTACTACGGATTAGTAACACGTGAACCTGATAGAAGAAGAGAGCCTAGTCCTTAACCCACGTTGAATGAGAAGAGAATGACTCAGATCAGAGGGCATAAGGTAAAGGAGTAAAAGAGCCTTACGTTCCCTCCCACAATCAATTCCCCTACATGTAACTAAAGCATTTCTAGACTCGACATCGACCAGTTTGGCTCAACAAACCTATAGGCAGTCCGGCTCTGATGCCAATGCTGTCAGGACCCCGATTCCAAGTCACATCGATATAGCCGGTAACACTTCATATCACATTGCGGCCTCACGCACGGTTTCCCCACGGGTGTCGCCTTACCATGGCCCGGGACCGTTTGCGCCTTTTGGCTCACGTATATGATAGTGTCGCTAGCATCCATATGAAAGAGAACCTGGGCTGACATGGCTAGCCGTGAACCCAAAGCGGCGCAGACCTATGGAGACAGGCATACGTGAATCACATCGAGCATGTCAGTCATCAGCGTGTGAATCCAGGCTGTAGCACTGGGCTAACAGGACTCCGGGGAACCCGGGCTGTAGCAGGCTAGGCAGGACTCCGGAAGTCACCGCGTGACATTTCCCCAAAGGGACAGACATAGGAACGAAGTGAAACACATGCCGGCCAGTCAAGTGTCCTGAGCAGTAGTGCTGGGCTAGCAGGACTCCGGTGAACCGGGCTGTAGCGGACTACTATGGCTCGAGGAGCACTAGACTACATTTCCCCATAAGAAAGGCTGCCGAGGATAAACAACTAGATTGTCAGATCCCACACATACCAAGCATTTCAATCATACACACAATATGCTCGATATGTGTAAATACAACATGGCATCACAACAAAACTCTACAACTCAAGTACTTTATTTAAAGGCTCCAGAGAGCCATACATAACATGTTAATACAGGTAGGGGTCACATGACCCGACACTCAAGTCATACAAGCATACAAGCACATGCAGAAGCAAATAGTCTGAGTACAGACACTAGAAAGAAAGAAGGCTTCTCGAAGCCTGTCTATCTACATAGGCCCCTCCATGGCCAGGATCACCACCTGGGTGGCAAGTCACTCATCGACGTCGAGATCTACATAAAACCCATCGAAGGGGCGGTGTTGTCGTCTGAAAACAGTAATTAAACAAACATGAGTACAAAGGTACTCAGCAAGTCTTACATCAGAACCTACTATACATGCTCATTCTCAAGAAGGTGGTGGAGTTATTGCAAAAAGCCAGCTTTGACTCTTGGCTAAGCTATCCTACGAGACTCCACTAGTAAAATAGTTTTCGCACACGAGTCCGCTAATCACCAACACAATACTCCACCGGGGATCCTCCCTCGTCATCCTACGAGAGAGCCATCCTCGGTACTCACACTTATCTTGAGTCTTTTAGTAGTATTCATTAACTTGTCTATGAACTGTATAGGCAACCAAGTAGTCCTTCACCGCGGACGCGGCTATTCGAATAGATGATGTTAACCCTGTAGGGGTGTACTTCTTCATACATGCTCTCACCACTTACCGTCGTTTACACGACATGTACTCGGCAACCTTCAAGCGGAAGCCCAACGAGGGTGTCGGCCACGGCCTACCTAAACACTCAAGTCTCTAGTCCAGGTTTATCGCCTATCCAGGTTCCATCCGCAGGGAGTCCGGCCGAGGTTTCCACATACGGCCCCGAACGATGTGAACAGGGTTCCCGAGACACCAAACGGGTGACTCGGTACACCGTGCCACGGTGTATCTACCGCAACATAGCCCACCCCTAGGGTCAGCGCTACGCACGGCCGCCAACACATAACCTACAAAGACCAGAAACTAATTGCAACTCCTGGACAGAGTACTAGAGTGATTAAGAAGCCGAGAGGGTCCATTGGTTTCGGGCCCAATGTATGGTAGTAACTGAATCTTAAATCACACATACAGATCTCAGTTCTTAGGGACGGCCTCAATGAAACAACCCACCATGTACTCCTACATGGCCTCTCATCGATACCTTTACCAAAACATGTTCAACACATCCCTCACATTACCGACATAATCATTTCACTCTAGCCCATCACCCAGATGAACCAGACCTGACACAACTCTAAGCATAGCAGGCATAGCAAGGTAGGAAACACAAACATGGCTCAATCAACTCCTACACATGCTAGTGGGTTTCATCTAGTGGCAATGACAGGTCATGCAGAGGATAAGGGTTCAACTACCGTAGCACACAGCAGTTTGAAACAATGTTGTCTTAATGCAGTAAATGAGAGCAGAGGCGAGAACATGGGATTGTATCGATATGATCAATGGGGCTGCTTGCCTGATGTAGTGGTAGTAGGGTACTGCCCTTCAGACGGATATTCGGGGTTATCCTCGGAGGCAGAACCTACCACGAAGGACACACAGAACATAATCAACACATGACAATATGCAACAATATGATGCATGCTATGACATGGCAAAATGATGTGTCCTGCCTAATGCAATGTGAAACAAGTTGAAAAGGGGTCCATTTGAACCAAACATTCAAATGGAAGTTAAAGTTCTTATGCATAAAAAGTGTATTAGCTTGTTTCACCTAAACAGCAAGGTTAAAGTGGTTTTTCATGCATGAAACCATTACAGATGGATAGATTGAATTTTTCTGATCATTTTTCATCTATAATTTGTTTGATTTGGAGCTATGGTTGATTTTCTATGATTTTTAGAAGTTTTGGCTATTTTCTGGAATTTCCTATATAAAAATAAATCCAGAAAATGAATAATTGCCTCAGCACTGCGTCACTGTGACGTCAGCGAGTCAAAGGCGTCAGGGCCAGTCAAACCTGACTGGTGGGCCCTGTCTGTCAGTGACTCAGCTAACTAACAAGATTAGGTTAGTACTAATTAACTGTCAGTGGGGCCTGGGCCCACATGTCAGTGACCTAAACTAATTATAATTAGTTAGCATTAATCCTAAACTAATTAACAGGTCGGCCCCACCTGTCATAGGCTCAGGGGGGAAGTCAACTTGGGCCCACACGTCAGTCCACGGGTCAAAACGTGGTCAACTCGCCGGCGGCTTGACGCCGGCGACGACAGACGCGGCGGAGGGGCTCGGGTTTTGCCCACAGTCGACCAAATCGACTGCGGTTTGGTCCTATGAGTAGCTGGGGGCAAGCCGCGGCGTTTGGTGGTAGTGGGTGGAGCTAGGGTGGCCGGAAACGTCGCCGACGACGAGTTTGGCGGCGGCCGGAGCTCGGGTGAGCTCGGACCCATCGCTAGGAGGCAAGGCGAGGCACGGGCGTGGTGTGCTGTGCTCCTGGGGATGTGGTGAAGTTAGTGGACTAAGTGGCGTGGCCGTGGCATGGCCGGAGCCTCGTCCACGACGAGCTCCGTGGCGGCGCGTGCGGGCGAACTCCGTGTGCTTGCTGTGGTGCATGAGAAGGAGAGCAGAGAGGATAGGGAGGTGGCTAAGCTCACGGCGGTTGCGATGGAGTTGACGGCGAGGTCGGAGACGAGCCGGAGCAAGCGGGGCGGCGGAGGCGATCTGGCCGGCAGGGGGTTGAAGACGAGCTCGGTGAAGACGCTCGGGGGCCTCCGGCGGGGCGTGGCTCAGTGGGACGGTCGAGGAGGGAGTGGCGGAGCTTCAGGACACGATGGAGCGACGCGTTGACGACGGTGGGCACGGTTACGGCGACGGAACGGCGGCGGCTGCGTCGGACATGGCGGAGGGAAGCAAGGGAGGGAGGCAGGGGGAATGGACGTGTCGAGGGGGTTCGGTGCGCGACGTGGAGGTGTTTCGAGGCATCACGCTCGCGCGGGCGACGGCAGGCAGGCAGAGAGGTGGCGTGGCGAGCTCCTGTGCGCGCCATCGAGCACCCGCTCGCCTCGCTGGCTAGGCGCAGCAGCTGCGTGGAGCGGCTGCTGGGCCGGGCCAGCTAGGTGGGCCGGCTGGTGGGCTTCCAGGTAAGCTCTAACTCTCTCTCTCTTTTCTGTTTTGCTTTTAATTATTTCCTGCTATGTGTATTGAAATAGAATAAATACTATTTCATTTCCAAAAACTCTGGATCGGAGGCACATTTGGGAATATTCTCAACTGCCTAAAAATGCTTCCAAGATTATTTGAGCACTTTAAAATATGTATAGCATTTAAAATGCCCAAATTCAAATACTTATGGCTTGTTCAAAAATCCAGAATGGCTCCATAAATTGCAAGACCATTTTTGGCAGAGGTTTTAGTCAAGACCAAAAATGGTGGGCTTTTATGAAGGGCATTTTGGGTTCATTGAAATTCCAATTGTTGGAAATTAGCATTTTCAGGGGGGTGTTGGGGTTGATTAGGCCCCATTTCAAGTTTAAAAGAAATTTAAACATGATGCACATGTTCATCCAATCCTAATGCATGACCAAAAGCAGGGATGTGACAACGTATCATTAATTTCATCCTCTCCCAAGATTGCGCAACATGTTCATGATCAATTTGCTTAAAATTCATAATATCGTTTCTAAGAGAGATGATCTTAGCGGGAGGAAAATACTTAGAGATAAAAGCATCTTTGCACTTATTCCATGAATCAATACTATTTTTAGGCAAAGACGAAAACTAAGCTTTAGCACGATCTCTAAGCAAAAACGGAAATAGCTTAAGTTTAACAATATCATTATCCACACCTTTCTTCTTTTGCATATCACACAAATCAACAAAGTTGTTTAGATGGGTAGCGGCATCTTCACTAGGAAGGCCGGTGAATTGATATTTCATGACAAGATTCAACAAAGCATCATTAATTTCACAAGACTCAGCATCGGTAAGAGGAGCAATCAGAGTGCTAAGAAAATCATTGTTGTTGGTATTGGCAAAGTCACACAATTTAGTATTATCTTGAGCCATCGTGACAAGCAAGCAATCCAACACACAAGCAAACAAGAAACGGGAAAAAGAGGAAAATAGGGAAAGAGAAGGGGAACGGAGAGAGAGGGCGAATAAAACGGCAAGGGTGAAGTGGGGGAGAGGAAAACGAGAGGCAAATGGCAAATAATATAATGCGAGGGATAAGAGTTTGTGATGGGTACTTGATATGTCTTGACTTAGCAACGGCACCAGAAATGACTCGTTGTTGGGAGTCAAATCTTGACTTGACTTGGCGCGAATCTCCCCGGCAACGGCGCCAGAAATCCTTCTTGCTACCTCTTGAGCACTGCGTTGGTTTTCCCTTGAAGAGGAAAGGGTGATGCAGCAAAGTAGCGTAAGTATTTCCCTCAGTTTTTGAGAACCAAGTTATCAATCCAGCAGGAGATCACGCTCAAGTCCCACGCACCTACACAAACAAATAAGAACCTTGCAACCAACGCAATAAAGGGGTTGTCAAGCCCTTCACGGTCACTTACGAGAGTGAGATCTGATAAATATGATAAGATAAGATTTTTGGTACTTTTATGATAAAGAGAAATAAAGATGCAAAGTAAAATAAACGGCAAAGGTAATAACTAAGTGTTGGAAGATTAATATGATGGAAGATTGTCCCGGGGGCCATAGGTTTCACTAGTGGCTTCTCTCAAGAGCATAAGTATTACGGTGGGTAAACAAATTATTGTCGAGCAATTGATAGAATTGAGCATAGTTATGATAATATCTAGGTATGATGATGTATATAGGCATCACGTCCGAGACAAGTAGACCGAAACGATTCTGCATCTACTACTATTATTCCACACATCGACCGCTATCCAGCATGCATCTAGAGTATTAAGTTCATAAGAACAGAGTAATGCTTTAAGGAAGATGACATGATGTAGAGAGATAAAGTCATGCAATATGATATAAACCCCATCTTTTTATCCTCGATGGCAACAATACAATACATGTCGGTTCCCTTTCTGTCATTGGGATCGAGCATCGCAAGATTGAACCCAAATCTAACCACTTATCCCATTGCAAGAAAGATCAATCTAGTAGGCCTAACCAAACTGATAATTCGAAGAGACTTGCAAAGATAAACCAATCATACATAAAAGAATTCAGAGGAGAATCAAATATTGTTCATAGATAATCTGGATCATAAACCCACAATTCATCGGATCTCGACAAACACACCGCAAAAGAAGATTACATCGAATAGATCTCCAAGAAGATCGAGGAGAACTTTGTATTAAGATCCAAAGAGAGAGAAGAAGCCATCTAGCTAATAACTATGGACCCGTGGGTCTGAAGTAAACTACTCACACATCACCGGAGAGGCCATGGAGTTGATGTAGATTCCCTCCGTGATCAATGCCCCCTCCGGCGGAGCTCCAGAAAAGGCCCCGAGATGGGATCTCTCGGGTACAAAAGGTTGCGGCGGTGGAATTAGGTTTTTGTGGTGCTCCTGGATGTTTGGGGGGTACGTGGATATATATAGGAGGAAGAAGTACGTCGGTTGTGAAGGAAATATGCCCTAGAGGCAATAATAAAGTTATAATTTATTTCCTTATGTCATGATAAATGCTTATTATTCATGCTAGAATTGTATTAACCGGAAACATAATACATGTGTGAATACATAGACAAACAGAGTGTCACTAGTATGCCTCTACTTGACTAGCTCGTTAATCGAAGATGGTTATGTTTCCTAACCATGAACAAAAGAGTTGTTATTTGATTAAAGGGATCACATCATTAGAAGAATGATGTGATTGACATGACCCATTCCATTAGCTTAGCACACGATCGTTTAGTATGTTGCTATTGCTTTCTTCATGACTTATACATGTTCCTATGACTATGAGATTATGCAACTCCCGTTTGCCGGAGGAACACTTTGTGTGCTACCAAACGTCACAACGTAACTGGGTGATTATAAAGGAGCTCTACAGGTGTCTCCAAAGGTAAATGTTGGGTTAGTGTATTTCGAGATTAGGATTTGTCACTCCGATTGTCGGAGAGGTATCTCTGGGCCCTCTCGGTAATGCACATCACATAAGCCTTGCAAGCATTGCAACTAATGAGTTAGTTGCGAGATGATGTATTACGAAACGAGTAAAGAGACTTGCCGGTAACGAGATTGAACTAGGTATTGAGATACCGACGATCGAATCTCGGGCAAGTAACATACCGATGACAACGGGAACAACGTATGTTGTTATGCGGTCTGACCGATAAAGATCTTCGTAGAATATGTGGGAGCCAATATGAGCATCCAGGTTCCGCTATTGGTTATTGACCGGAGACGTGTCTCGGTCATGTCTACATTGTCCTCGAACCCGTAGGGTCCACACGCTTAAGGTTTTGATGACAGTTATATTATGAGTTTATGCATTTTGATGTACCGAAGTTTGTTCGGAGTCTCGGATGTGATCACGGACATGACGAGGAGTCTCGAAATGGTCGAGACATAAAGATCGATATATTGGACAACTATATTCGGACATCGGAAAGGTTCCGAGTGATTCGGGTATTTTCGGAGGTACCAGGGAGTTACGGGAATACGAGGAAGAAGCAATGGGCCTTAATGGGCCTTAGTGGGAAGGACCAGGAGGTGGCGCGCGCCCCTCCCAAGCCCAGTCCGAATTGGACAAGGGGTTTGGGGCGCGGCTCCTCTCTCCCTTCCTTTCCCTCTTCCCCCCTTTCCCCCCTTCTCCTAGTTGGACTAGGAAAGGTGGAAACCTACTCCAACTAGGAGTAGGAATCCTACTCCTCCTTGGTGCGCCCACAAGGGCCGGCCAGCCTCCCCCTTGCTCCTTTATATACGGGGGCAGGGGGCACCCCATAGACACACAAGTTGATCCACATGATCATATTCTTAGCCGTGTGCGGTGCCCCCTTCCACCATAATCCTCGATAATATTGTAGCGGTGCTTAGGCGAAGCCCTGCGACGGTAGTACATCAAGATCATGACCACGCCGTCATGCTGAGGGAACTCTTCCCCGACACTTTGCTGGATCGGAGTCCGGGGATCGTCATCGAGCTGAACGTGTGTTAGAACTCGGAGGTGCCATAGTTTCGGTGCTTGATCGGTCGGGCCGTGAAGACGTACGACTACATCAACCGCGTTGTGCTAACGCTTCCGCTGTCGGTCTACAAGGGTACGTAGATCACACTCTCCCCTCTCGTTGATATGCATCACCATGATCTTGCGTGTGCGTAGGAAATTTTTTGAAATTACTACGTTTCCCAACAGTGGCATCCGAGCCTAGGTTTTATGTGTTGATGTTATATGCATGAGTAGAACACAAGTGAGTTGTGGGCGATATAAGTCATACTGCTTACCAGCATGTCATACTTTGGTTCGGCGGTATTGTTGGACGAAGCGGCCCGGACCGACATTACGCGTACGCTTACGCGAGACCGGTTCTCCCGACGTGCTTTGCACAAAGGTGGCTAGCGGGTGACAGTTTCTCCAACTTTAGTTGAACCGAGTGTGGCTACGCCCGGTCCTTGCGAAGGTTAAAACAGCACCAACTTGACAAACTATCGTTTTGGTTTTGATACGTAGGTAAGATTGGTTCTTGCTTAAGCCCGTAGCAGCCACGTAAAACTTGCAACAACAAAGTAGAGGACGTCTAACTTGTTTTTGTAGGGCATGTTGTGATGTGATATGGTCAAGACATGATGCTAAATTTTATTGTATGAGATGATCATGTTTTGTAACCGAGTTATCGGCAACTGGCAGGAGCCATATGGTTGCCTCTTTATTGTATGCAATGCAATTACGCTGTAAAGCTTTACTTTATCACTAAGCGGTAGCGATAGTCGTGGAAGCATAAGATTGGCGAGACGACAACGATGCTACGATGGTGATCAAGGTGTCGCGCCGGTGAAGATGGTGATCACGACGGTGCTTCGAAGATGGAGATCACAAGCACAAGATGATGATGGCCATATCATATCACTTATATTGATTGCATGTGATGTTTATCTTTTATGCATCTTATCTTTCTTTGATTGACGGTAGCATTTTAAGATGATCTCTCACTAATTATCAAGAAGTGTTCTCCCTGAGTATGCACCGTTGCGAAAGTTCTTCGTGCTGAGACACCACGTGATGATCGGGTGTGATAGGCTCTACGTTCAAATACAACGGGTGCAAAACAGTTGCAAACGCAGAATACTCAGGTTATACTTGATGAGCCAAGCATATACAGATATGGCCTCGGAACACGGAGACCGAAAGGTCGAACGTGAATCATATAGTAGATATGATCAACATAGTGATGTTCACCAATGAAACTACTCCATCTCACGTGATGATCGGACATGGTTTAGTTGATTTGGATCACGTGATCACTTAGAGGATTAGAGGGATGTCTATCTAAGTGGGAGTTCTTAAGTAATATGATTAATTGAACTTAAATTTATCATGAACTTAGTCCTGGTAGTTTTTTGCAAATCATGTTGTAGATCAATAGCTCGCATTGTTGCTTCCCTGTGTTTATTTTGATATGTTCCTAGAGAAAATTGTGTTGAAAGATGTTAGTAGCAATGATGCATATTGGATCCGTGATCTGAGGTTTATCCTTATTGCTGCACAAAAGAATTATGTCCTTGATGCACCGCTAGGTGACGGATCTATTGCAGGAGCAGATGCAGACGTTATGAACGTTTGGCTAGCTCAATATGATGACTACTTGATAGTTTAGTGCACCATGCTTAACGGCTTAGAATCGGGACTTCAAAGACGTTTTGAACGTCATGGACCATATGAGATGTTCTAGGAGTTGAAGTTAATATTTCAAGCAAATACTCGAGTTGAGAGATATGAAGTCTCCAACAAGTTCTATAGCTAAAAGATGGAGGAGAATCGCTCAACTAGTGAGCATGTGCTCAGATTGTCTGGATACTACAATCGCTTGAATCAAGTGGGAGTTAATCTTCCAGATAAAATAGTGATTG